>NC_056739.1:171260851-171560851 GCF_019279795.1 Protopterus annectens
CAATCTATCTTGCTGTTTTAAAAATAGTGACACTCCACTAAAACGTAACTTTTTAGACAGGTAAAACTTAAGTAATCTACATTCACATTCACATATAACTCCTCTAGTGCACACTGCAGTGTTTAGAATAAACCATTTTTTTTTCATCTTACCTTTAAGCATCTATTGCAAAACCACCGGTTATTGGAGAGCCCACATTCTGCCTCTCAGTAGTCATCTTGGGATTAGTGCTTTTGTTTTCTCCTGATGAGAGAAGGAGTGCAGTTACATTATTTCCTGGAGACTGATGATCACCAGAAAGCTTAATAACTGTTTTATAGGTGGCAGCTTGGAATCTGTGCTTATATTCTGATCCTGGTGAGAGTAGGAGCAGAGTGTATTGATTCCTGACTCTTTCTGGTTGGAGAGTGAGTGTGCTTAATGTATCTGATTGGTCTGGTTGCTATTCGTGGCATCTACCCAGAAAAGGCTACAAGCCTGCAGACCATTGCATCATCTGGGACAAGACTGTGAATCACCAAACAGGCCATGGCCTGCTTCTCTTCTTGGGATTGGTGCTAACATTTTGCTTCTGGTGAGAAAAGAAGCAAATGAGCATTATATCCCAAAACAGTGAAGCTGTGCTGAGACCAGCATTAGTAGAAGCCAGGCAGTAGCCATTCAAGCAAGTCCCCTCTTTTCATCATTCTTGACAAGCTAATTCTTTATTTTTCAGTAAGCACTGCTTGATTTCTTTCTAACTTCAGAATATCTGCCTAAATACTTCATCCTTAAATTTTCAGGGTCTACATATTAGTTTCCCCTCAAGTGTTTGGAAGTGCTCTTATAAAAGAAATATATAAGGAAACAGTTCCATTACTTAGTAATAATGACCATCCATCCTGGCATGTGCTTTCTCCTATTAACCTGGTGAACTCGGGCATTCTGAGCTAATTTACAACTGCCTGATGTACACAGACAACCCTCTCCTCTTACCTCCCATCACTCAGACTTGTGAGAGATGCACTTATATATCCAAATTGGAAGCCATGTACTCTCAAGCCAAGACCAGAATAGCTGGTCAAGAGGAGATCAACACCCTCACCACACCACATGCAACACATAGCCCTCCAGAACACCCACCATCACAGCTCTCACATAAAAACACAAACCACACACCCACCTTTGTGGAGGCTCTCAACAGAAATCTACCCAAACAGCAGAGACCTCGAAGGCAGAAATGCACTCAACCACAACAACACAGCACAAACCACAAGACACATAGCTCACCTACACAGTGTGCCCCTCAACCTAAGTCCTTAAGGCAAAATACCTTGCCCAATACACTAATCATAGGTGACTTGATAGTGAGGCACACTGATGTCTCACTCACTAGGTTGAATAAGGACAAGGTAACAATCAGATATCAGGTTCCAGAATCCGACACATAACACACACACTCAGGTCACTCCACAACAAGTACAAGTATGACTCTGTGACTCTTCATGTGGGTGTGAATGACCTGAGACGCAGTCCCTGGACTACATGAAAAGAGACATGGAGGAGATCTCAGATTATGTGGCCCAGGCAGGTATGACCCTAGCCCTGAGCAGCATCCTACCATCTCCCAGAATTATATCACATTACAAGCAGAAAATGATTGACTTCAACAATTGGCTAAGTTTCTGGTGTCATTCTAAGGGGATCTAGTATCTGTCTGCTTGGGATGACATGATTGACAGACCTCAATGCTTTGCCAGAGATGGCCTGCATCTGTCACCCATGGGTTTCTGGATACTGGCTAAGGGTCTTGCCACCCCTATAGTGCCTTTTTTAGGGGATGCTCCAAAGACCAAATTACCACCATAACAGCTATAAATAAATGCAATCTGAGGGTCATGCTGCTCAGTGCTAGAAGCCTAAATCTCAAGAGGCACTTGTTCGAAGCACTCCTCAAAATGGAGAACATCGGCATTTGTGCTGTAACAAAGACCTAGTTTAAAGCAGCAGAAAGCACCCCTGAGCTACCAGACTATAACTCATTCCACACTCTTCAGCCCCGGAATATGTATTGAAGCTCCAAAGGCAGTGGTGTCTCCATATTCATCAAGGATATGCACACCTCCAAATGAGTAGCCCAGCATAATGCATCTGAGATACGTCAGGTACAACTAACATTGGGTAAGATGGCGATTCAGGTCGTAGCCTGCTATAGGTCCCCAACCATGTCCCACGACTCTCATTCCACATTCCTAACCACCCTGGAAACTATTAGGGTCCAACCCAACACTCCCATATTAGGTGACTTCAACTACCCCTCCATCAACTGGGAAAACTACTCATGCACCAATACACTGGCCCAATGCTTCCTGGAATTCATCAATTCCAATGCCCTAGACCAGCTCATTCTTACCCCCACTAGAAGAAGCAACATCCCTGACCTGGTTATTACTAACACAGGCAACTGTTGCTCTACACCAATAGTCAATTCCTCCCTGGTTAGATCCAACTGCAAACTAATTACCATGAAAATCCACATCTCACCCACACCCCCTGCAAAGGTAACAATCATAAAAAACTTCTCCAAAGCTGACTTTGGGCTCCTAAAAACAGAGGTGGTTAACTTCATGGAAGCCATGTCAATGGAAAATAGATGCATGACTGCCGAATCATACGCCAATGCACTGTACGAACATGTACATAAATGCATGGAACTAGCCATACCCAACAGAACCAAGATGATCTCCTCCAAAAAAAGGAAGCCAATCTGGTGGTCCCCTGCCATTACTAAACTCTACAACAGAAGGAAGAAACGGTTGCAGAAAAAGGTGAAGTCCCAAGACTGGAAAAACTCCCGTGTTAGCCTCAACAAAAAGTTGAGATCCCTCATCAAAACCTCTAAAGCCAGCTATGAAGGCAGAATTTCAGCAGACACTAAAAACAACTACAAAGCCTTCAATAGTTATATCAAGAATCTCCACGGCAATACATAGGTTTGCTCTGAGTTACTGCACAATGGTACCTCCTATACTGAGCCAACAGATATTGCCAACATACTGGCCGACAGATTCAGTGCCAACTTTACCCCTCTCTCCTCCCCTAAAGGACCAATCACAATACCGGAGGAATGCCAGGCACCCAGCCTTACTGCAGCACAGGTTAAAGCTGCATTGTTGAAGGCCAAGAATACAGCTTCCATGGGACCCAACAATATCCCTGGATGTGTTCTACATGAACTACAAAGTGGACTGGCACCACATCTGTGTGCCCCGTTCAATCACAGCCTCACCTTAGGCTTTGTCCGTACCGAATGGCACACTGCTACAGTCATCCCTCTCCATAAAGGGGGAGTGACAACAAACCCTGGGAATTATTGCCACATTAGTCTGACGAGTCTGATATGTAAGGCTATGGAGTGCATCATCATGGACCTAATTAACAAGGATATAGGGAATGTCCAAACTCCAGATCCCACTCAATTTGGTTTTGTGAAAGGTAGATCATGCCTGCTCAACCTGGTTGACTTCTTTGAGTCAGTTACCAGAGCTGTGGATGAGAGCAAGGCAGTTCATACAGCCTACTTCAATCTGGCCAAGGCCTTTGATACCATTTCCCCACTCAGGAATTACTAATAAACTCACCAAACTAGGCATCAACCCCTATATCACTAGGTGAGTTGACAAACTGGCTCATAGATAGAACCCACAGTGTGAAAGTAGCAGACTCCAAGTCAGATTGCCAACCAGTCACGAGTGGAATCCCACAGGGATCAGTCCTGGGTCATCTCCTGTTTGGCATCTACTTCTTAGAAGTTCAGGGCAACACAGAGGGACTCTGGCTGACTATGTTCGCAGATGACTGCAAGCTGGAAGCCATTATTAATTCCTCAAGTGATGTAGACATCCTACAGAAAGGCTTCACTGAGACCAATGACTGGTGGAAAAACCATGGCCTTAAGCTTAATGACAAAAAATACATTATCATCCCCTTTGGGGAAAACAGTTCCCACTAATTACCACATCGATGCGAGCCCACTGAACACTGAACGCATTATAGGAGATCTGGAGACACAGGTTGGCAGCAACCTTGCCTTCGACCACCACATTGCCACTGTGGTCAGAAAGTCCTTCTATGTGGCACATCTCATTACCAAGGGTTTTGCATCCAGGAAAAAAGAGGTTATCATCTCTGTCTACTCCTCCCTCATTAGGCCAATAATTGAGTATAATGCCCCATTTGGCATGTACCTCACTAGACACATGCAACAGCTGGAAAGGCCACAAAAGTACCTCATGAAGAGGATCCTAGGCCTTAAACACATGTCCTACATGGACAAACTGAAAAAAACTCCAGCTATTCTCTGTCTCATATCATTTACTAAGAGGCAATCTCTGCTTGACTTACAAAGATATGTCTGACCCAGCTCTGTTAGAAATGCTATATCTACATAAATCCCAATCCCTCCACACCACACAGTCCAGAGACACCAACCTTATTACCACAATCAACAGAACATGCTGGAGGGACAGGTTCATAACCCAGAGACTGCCCATGCTCCGGAATAGACTTCCCATACATGTCAAGCAGAGCACCTTACTGGCCCTCTTCAAGAGAAATCTTTATGAGTGGATGGGAAATAGAAAGTTCACTCCAGGGATCACTCCAGTGGCTTTACTTGCTAGAGGTACTGGGAACTAACGTCGGGCAGCACAATGTCAAGGCACTTCTATGGGCTAGGCTTGTAAAGGCCCCAGGGCCATTAGCCTAGTACACACCTATGAACCCATGAACACTAGTCAACAAACATAAATGCTTAAACACTTGTAAATAAACATTTAGTATTAATCCAAGTGTAACAGTTTTAAAGTAATTTGGTGAACTATTTTATTCTTGGAACTTACTGAAGCTGCCTTTTGTCCAGTTTTGTGAGGTTTCAGCCAGTAACTAGTAGTTTATTGGTCGTTTTGGGCCAGTTTCTAGCTTTTTCCAGCCCCCTGGTATAAAGCGTAAACGACGTTAGCTGATTTAGAGCGAGCTGCCACTGTTGCACACTAGGGCAGCCGTTAGGCAGGTTTAAACTATTCGGGCTACCTAAAGTCCACTCTTCAAATTTTCCCTTAAAACTACCTTCCTCGAACTATACTACTGATCTAATCAGCTTATCCTAGAACTAAAAGATCATCTCCACTTGACTCCAAGTAGACTATTCTCTATCTGTTAAACCTAGCACTTGCTCCTACAGTACTTATTACCTTGATACGGCACTCTTGTCATAGATAGTACCCCAAAAGGTAACCCCCATTTCTCGGTCACCCATGTCCCCCTGAATCTTTTTTAAGTTTTTGTCTATCCTTCTAGCATGTCGAGGGATCAGTTGCTAGTGTCCTCTCCTGCTCAGCTGGTGAACCTGGGAATACTGAGGCAATGTTACAATTGCCTCATGTACACAGACAACCCTCTCCTCCTCCCACAAAACACAAATACATGCAGAGATGCAACTATACGGCCAAACTTGAGGCTGAGCTCTTCAACACAGGACTGGCAAGACCAGTCAGGAGGAGAAGGTTACCACACACACTATAGACCCAGTCTCACATAGCACCATTACAACCTCAAATCATACACATAAACACACAAAGACATACTGGAGGCTCTGATCAAAAATCTACCAAAACAGCAGAGGCCACCAAAGCAGACACCCAAACAACCACCACCTCAGAACACAACACCTGCAACACATAGACCTCACAGTCAGAGTGTCAAACAGTCACAGCCCTTAAGGCCAAACACAATGCCAGACACACTAGTCATTGGTGACTCCATAGTCAGACACACTGATGTCCCGCTCACCAGACTGAGTAAGGAGAAGGTCACAGTAAGCTGCCTGTCGGGCGCTAGAATCCGCCACATAACGCAAGCACTCAGGTCTCTCAACAGCAAGTACAAATATGACTCAGTCATTGTCCACGCTGGTGTAAACGACCTGAGACCTGCTTGGACTACATGAAAAGAGACATTGAGGAGCTCTCTGACTATGTAGCCCAGGCAGGTATGACCCTGACCTTGAGCAGTATCCTACCTTCACCAAGAGTGATGCCACAATACAGAGATAAGATGATCAGCTTTAACAATTGGCTTAAACACTGGTGTCATTCAAAGGGGATCCAGTATCTGTCTGCCTGGGATGACATGCTGGACAAGCCAGGATGGCTTGCACCTGTCACCCTGGGATTCCGGATATTGGCAAAGGCTCTTGCCACCCCATAGTGCCTTTTTAGGCAAGGCTCAAATTCTAAACCTACCACCCTAGAACACAAAAAGGAAAAACTAAGGGTAATGCTGCTCAATGCCAGAAGTCTCAATCTCAAAATGCACGCACTCGAGGCCCTTCTCAGTATGGAGAACATCGATGTCTGTGCTGTGACAGAAACCTGGTTCAAGGCTCCTGAGAGCACCCCAGTGCTATCAGGTTTTACCTCATATCATGCTCCGCCCCAAAATCCGGACAATACCAAGAAAGGAGGGGGTATCCATATTCATTAAGGACACCCACACCTCAAGACTGGTGGCAACGCACGATGCATCGGAGACCATCCAGGTGCAATTAACCATAGGCAAGACTGCTCTGCAAATTGTAGCATGTTACAGGCCACCCTCACAAACTCAGGAACCTCACATGGCCTTCCTGAAAACACTAGAGGGGATAAATGTATCACCAAACACCATCATACTAGGTGACTTCAATTACCCTAATATAGACTGGGAACACTACTCAAGCCCAAACACCCTAGCCCAAAAGTTCCTGGAATTCATAAACTCAAATGCCATGGAACAACTAGTCACCATCCCCACAAGAGGAGATAACATACTTGATCTCATCATCACGAACATGGGAGCACAATGTTCAACACCGAAGTATACCCCTCACTGGTGAGATCAGATCACAAACTAATCTCGCTGGAGGTCCTCATCCCACCCCACCTGAAATAAAAAGACCACAGTAAAGAACTTCTCAAAAGCCGACTTCACACTTCTAAAGACTAGTGTGGTCTCCTTTAAGGCCCCGAGCTGGTGGAAAACAGTACTCAAGCCGCTGAATCACTTACAGACGCCTTCTACCAGCACCTGCAGGACTGCATGGATAAGGCAATCCCAAACAAAACAAAGACTCTTAGTACCAAAGGCAAGCGTCCAGTCTGGTGGACCCCAGCCATAAACAAACTCTACAATAAAAGGAGGAAGCTACTACAAGATACAGCAAAATCCTTAAAAGGTAAGACACCCTTGATCACTATAAGTAAAAAACTAAGAGCTCTCATAAAATCATCCAAAGCAAATTTCGAGAGAAAAATAGCTAAAGACTCAAAAGACAATCATAAGGCCTTCTTTAGCTATGTTAGACACCTAGGAGGAAACTCCCAGATATGCTCAGAACTAGTTCAAAATGATGTGAAGATTACTGATCCTACAGACATTGCCAACATACTGGCTGACAGGTTCAGTGCAAACTTCTCCCCCCCAAAAGGAGAGATATCTATACCAAACGATTGCAGCCCCGCAAACATCTCCAGCGCCCAAGTGAGAACTGCTCTCTCCAAAGCAAAAAACAGCATCCATGGGACCTGATGGTGTCCCCGGCTGTGTGCTCCACGAACTCAATGAGGAATTAAACCCACAGCTAGGACAGCTGTTTAATCAAAGTCTTACCTCTGGATACGCACTCCAGGAGTGGCGCACTGCAACTGTGGTCCCACTTCACAAAGGCGGTGCCTCCACCGACCCTGGAAATTACCGCCCATTAGCCTGACAAGCCTTATCTGCAAAGCCATGGAGAGGATCATAATCGATCTCATAAATAAAGACATAGGGAATTTGCAGACTTTGGATCCAACCCAGTTTGGCTTTGTCAAAGGCAGATCATGCCTTTTAAACTTGGTTGACTTCTTCAAAC
This sequence comes from Protopterus annectens, assembly GCF_019279795.1. Classification (NCBI taxonomy): domain Eukaryota; kingdom Metazoa; phylum Chordata; order Ceratodontiformes; family Protopteridae; genus Protopterus; species Protopterus annectens. The sequence continues at coordinate 171,268,782 of NC_056739.1, forward strand.
AGTCACCAAAGCCATTGACGAGGGAAAGGCAGTCCATACAGCCTACCTCGATCTGGCTAAGGCCTTCGATACAATACCCCACTCGGGTATCATTGAAAACTCATCAGCTTAAATGTTAACCCATACATCACAAGATGGGTTGCAAACTGGCTGAGTGACAGAACCCACAGGGTCAGAGTTGCTGGCGCCATGTCAGACTCAAAACCTGTCACAAGTGGTGTCCCACAGGGCTCAGTCCTGGGCCCACTCTTGTTTGGCATCTACTTTTCCAAGTACAAGCAAACACAGGAGGGTTATGGCTGACAAAGTTTGCAGATGACTGCAAACTGGCCATAGTAGAAAACACATCTGACACAGATATCCTTCAGAAGGGTCTCACAGAAACGGATAACTGGTGCCAGAGCCACGGCCTGAAGTTAAATGCCAAAAATGCATAGTCATACCCTTTGGGAAAAACAAGGTTACCCCTAGCTACCAAATAGGTGGCAATCCACTGAGCACAGAAGAAGTTATCAGGGACCTGGGGACCCAGGTTGATAGTAGTCTGTCATTCGACACCCATGTAGCTAAAGTAGTTAGGAAGACTTTCTACATTGCCCACCTTATCATGAAGGGATTCTCATCTAGATCAAGGGAGGTCATAGTCTCCCTTTACTCATCACTCATCAGACCAATGATTGAGTACAATGCCCCATTTGGGATGTATCTGACCAGACACCTGCAGCAGCTGGAGAGGCCACAAAAGTTCCTCACCAAAAGGATAAAGGGTCTCAAAAATCTGTCCTATGCTGCCCGACTGAAAGAACTCCAGCTCTATTCAGTCGCCATTGCTCAGAGGTGACCTTTGCCTAACATACAAGGCCATGTCAAACCCAGATTTGATGAATATGCTTCACCTCAAAAAATCTAGATCCATCAGAGCCACAAGGGCGGGAGACTTAAACCTCGACACGGCTATTAATAGGACGTGCTGGAGGGATAGATTCATTACCCAAAGACTCCCTATGCTGTGGAACAAAATCCCGGTACATGTGAGGCAGAGCACCTCGCTGGCCTTGTTCAAGAGAAATCTTGACCAATGGATGGGAGATCGCAGATATACCCCAGGGATTACCTCAGTGTCACTGCTCGACAGAGGCACAGCAAAATAATGGGTATAGTTCCCCATACTAAAGGGGTGGCGTAAGCCACAAAACGATGGGCTAGGCTTGTAAATGCCCTCGGGCAGATAGCCTAGTATAAACCTATGAACCTATGAACTTTAATTTGCTCCCTTAATAAAGAAAGGGCACTTTGGTAATTTCAGTCTTTCAGAGATTGCAAGTTCAATAAAACTGTATAAGGGCTATAGATGACCATAGGATTTCAGCAACAATTAGTGCCCTACATTAAATGAAACTGTGTGGTCGGTGGTGGCGTGCAGGGAGGGGCCATTTCAGAGGTACAAGTAGCATGATTACATTAATGGGGAAAATATTGCATTAACCATCACATGAAATGAGTTTTAGCACACCGATGAGAGCTACTCTGTATGCAAGTGACGGTAACGGACATTATAACATGAATCAATTAAAAAATATATATAGTACAACAAGCCACTGTGATCGGATTTTCTGTACACCAGCATTTGTTGGTGAACAGGATTGTCACTTCCACAAAGATGCTAGGAGCAGTATCTCCTTTAGCTACTTAGAATTTATTAGTAACCATTTTGGCAGCCATTGTCTGGGATTTTGTGCACCACCACAACAATTGCAATCAGCTCAGGAATGACAAGAAAAGTCAGTTTTATTAAAAATCAATAAAAATGGCACAAGTATTCACACAGAGTGTTTCCTCAGGTATTAAAACAGAACAAAAGCAGATTTTCTCATTTCAAATGTGTCGGTCTCCAAAACTTCTCACATCATTAGTTAATCTTTATCACATGGATTTGAATCAATTAAAGTAGATTTACTGCTTAAACCTTTCATAAGTATTGAATCTATAGGTAATGGATATTTTAAAATCACGTATTTTCTAATCATTCTTAGCTTCAAGGCCAGTTACTTACTATTCATACCATTTAAATCTCATTCACCATCAGATAAGAGGTAGTGACTCCCAGGAGGAGTTTAGAGATAGGATACTTGGGTGCACAGTATGTAAATGAGTTATACAGTGCCAGCATAATTCTGATACATATGGGGGATTCAGTGAAAAGGTACCTGCTAACAGTGTATAAATGAGTTACTCCTGCAGAATTCTGATTCATAGTGGGATTCAGTGATAGGGTACTTGGTACACAGTGTATAAATGAGTTACTGTAGCATACTTCAGATACGTAGGGGGATTCACCAAAAAGGTACCTGGGAAGCAATGGTAAATGAGCTACTCCAGCATAATTCTGACACAGGGGGATTCAGTGATATGGTACCTGGTAAGAGTGTGTAAATGAGTTACTTTAGCATAACTCTGATACATAGTGGGATTCAGTGAAAAGGTACCTGGCAACAGTGTGTAAATGAGTTACTCTAACATAATTCTGACACATAGGGGGATTCAGTGATAGGTACCTGGCAACAGTGTGTAAATGAGTTACTTTAGCATAACTCTGATACATAGTGGGATTCAGTGAAAAGGTACCTGGTAACAGTGTGTAAATGAGTTATTCTAACATAATTCTGATACACAGGGCGATTCAGTGAAAAGGTACCTGGTACACAGTGTTTAAATGAGTTACTCCTGCATAACTCTGATACACAGGGGATTCAGTGATATGGTACCTGGTAAGAGTGTGCAAATGAGTTATTCTAGCATAACTCTGATACATAGGGGGATTCGGTGAAAAGGTACCTGGTACGCAGTGTGTAAATGAGTTACTCCTACATAATTTGGATATATGGGGGATTCAGTGATAGGGTACCTGGTAAAAGTATGCAAATGAGTTATGTCAGCATAATTCTGATACGTAGTAGAGGATTCAGAGTTAGGTTATTTGGTATCTCTTCCTCTACCCATTCAGACTGCACAGTCTTTGTTTGGGCTCTGAACTATGCCCATGTTGCATACATGTGGTGCCTCACTTTGAATATGAACACAAATCATGTTGAGCACATCACCTGCATGCTGATGGCCTCAGGTCACATGACCTATTGTAGCATGGACAACCGAATTGCACAATGCCTGCTGTTACATGAATGCATGGCTTCATTATGCAGCACTGTCTCTGGTGGGTTTTTGTTCTGTTGCCACTTATGCTCACCTAAGCATGAGTAGATTGTGTTGCACAGTTCTTAACATACTATTATTATGTTAGTGTTAGCTTTCTCAAAACATCCCAGTATGCATCTTCAGAAAACAAAGGTAATACAGAAAGCTCAAGTCAGGTCTGGTATTCCGTCTGTGACCCATAGGGTGATAGGACTGACAAAAAACAGATTATAAAGGATTATGCCAGATAAAATCACTTTCTTTGGCTAGCAGATCTAGGAGACTGTGTCCCTGACGACCTCCCTGTGGGAGGAATAAAGATGCCTTGCGGAAGTCTCAAGTAGTTTATTCAGTCAAGTAGGTAGATGGACGAGTGTTCTCATGTCCATCTGCCTACCTAACTGAATAATGTACTTAAAACTTCAACAAAGTGTATTTATTCTTCCCACAGGGAGGGCAACAGAGAGAGTCTCCTAACTCTGTTAGCTAAAGTGATTTTATCTGGACTAATCCTTTATTCACTGTTTCTCACTATTCAAGTTCTGTGAGACAAAGACATTGTCTTTATCTGATAAGTGTTTTTCATTGATTTTGAGTATTTATTAATGTACTTTTGCATTACCATTTCTTCTACATGTCCTAAGTACTGCTTGAGAACAGTCAGGCACCATGGCAGATATAACAGGAGAATGGATATCTGCGCTTTTCATTGTGCCATTTCATGTGTGGTGGAATAGGATAGGAAGTTATGGAAATCCTGCTATTCTTGGATTATGAGACATACTTGTGTGTACGGCTACGTCATGATTCAGATTGTATAGCATTTGTGTCTAGTATGTACAGGAAGGTGTAGCAAATGTGGCCAAATATTGCTTCATCTCAGACTCCTTCAGATACCAGGGGTACTATCATCGTCAGTACACATACATGGGACCAGGATATAGGTTGCTCTGATCTATTCATAGACTTCAGGAAATGCTTATAAGAAATGACAATTTTTTTTTTTACAGAAGATAAATCAATACAGTTATTTAATTACTAATGCTTCTTAAAAAGAAAAGAAAAATAAAACATGCATTCAAAATAAAACATGCATTCCATTGTTTTAGAGTTTTGGACAAGATTATTTTACAAATTCTGTGAAAGAAGCAGGAAGCTGAAGATTTTACTAGTAGCACACAAGCCGAGTCAGTACCTCCTCAGATATCTTAAATGTAGTTTGTTTTTTTGTCCAAATGCAAAGATATGAATGGCAGTTGTGAGCTATAGTCACTGGATAGCTACAAGTAAGTATAATGCATGACATCTGCGGTGATCTAAAAGCAGGCACTAAATAACTGACTTGCTAAATCATATGATATGAAAGTGCTGTCTATGAGATTCAAAACCATATCTGGTGACTGCAAATCATGCTTGTTAATGCAACATCAAAGTTATGCATAGAAAGAAAAACAACTGTGCAGATCAATAAAGAGTTGGAGAGGACTTGCATGCTGGGTAAATGATCACACTCTGTGATAGCAAGTTACACAGTATGAATTCAGAAATAACTTCTGGAATGTCTAAGCTAGTTATAGCTGGTTGGATTTTGAAAGCAAATGAACTCTGTGTGAATTCTAATGCACAGTATATAAGTGAGCTACACCAATGCAATGTTGATACACGGGGGTATTCAAAGGCACATAATTTGGTACAGAATGTATAGGTGAGATTAACTACTATATGGTGCAATATAGGGGGATTCAGAAGCAGACCACTTGACACAAAGTGTGTAAGTTCATCAGCATAAATGTAATGCTGATACATAGGGGATCATTAATAGGCTACATAGTACACAGTGGGTAAGTGACTTGCCCCAGCATGATTCAAATACATTCAGTGATAGAGTACCTCGTACACAGTGTGTGAAAAATTACTGCATCATATTCTGATACAAATGGGAACTCAGTAATAGGGTACCTGATACACAGTGTGTAAATGAGTTACTCCAGCATAACTCTGATACACATGGGGAATTCAGTGATAGGGTACCTGGTACACAGTGTGTAAATGAGTTACTCCAGCATAACTCTGACACATAGGGGAATTCAGTTATAGCGTACCTGGTACACAGTGTATAAGTGAGTTACTCCAGCATAACTCTGATACACATGGGGAATTCAGTGATAGGATACCTGGTACACAGTGTGGAAATGAGTTACACCAGCATAACTCTGACACAGGGAAATTCAGTGATAGGGTACCTGGTACACAGTGTATAAGTGAGTTACTCCAGCATAACTCTGATACACATGGGGAATTCAGTGATAGGATACCTGGTACACAGTGTGGAAATGAGTTACACCAGCATAACTCTGACACAGGGAAATTCAGTGATAGGGTACCTGGTACACAGTGTGTAAATGAGCTATTCCAGCATAAATCTGATACACATGGGGAATTCAGTGATAGGGTACTTGGTACACAGTGTGTAAATGAGTTATGCCAGCATAATGCTGATGCCTAGGAGGGGATTCAGAGTTAGGATACTGGGGTTCATAATGTGTAACTGAAGCTACACCAGTGTAATGCTGATACTCTGGGGAGGGGGGGCTGGCTCATATAGGGTAAGTGAATTGCACCAGCATAGGTCTGATATCTACTAAGAGGAATTCAGTGAGAGTTCTTACTAAAGAGTGTACAAATGAGTTATACCAGTGTAATACTGATACACAGGAGGTATTGAAAGACAAGTTACTTGGAACATAATGTGTAATTGATCCACAGAGTTGATTCAGAGAGAGGTTACTTGCTATACAGTGTGTAAGTGAGTTATACCCGTTTAATACTGATACATGGGGAGATTTGGAGATAAACTACTTGGTGTGCAGTGTGTAACTTATATACTAATATATAAGAATGGTTCAGTGACAGGGAACTTGGTACAGTGTGTGTAAATGAGCTACACCAATGTAATGCTGACACATGGGGGATTTGGTGGCACCTCATATGAAACACAATGTGTAACTGAGTAACACCAGCATAATGTTAATATATTTCAGGAGTTTATAGCTTGGTGACTTGATGCATAATATGTAAGTTAGTTATACAGTGTAATGCTGATACATTACAGGTTGAGTACTTATATAGTTCTGGGATATAGAGGATTTGGAGACAGGTACTTAGTTAAACAAGTGTGAAAATGGTATATAAAAGGGGTTCAGAACCTGGATAATTAGTGCATGCATTGTGAGTTACACAGGTGTAACAGTGGTATGTAGAAGGGGTTCATATATAAAAAGGGTTCAGAAACAGGATACTCAGTGTGCAAAGTGTGAGTTACCCATGTGTAACAGTGGTATGTAAAAGGGGTTCAGAGCCAGAATACTTAGTGTGTGCAGTTTAAGTTACACAAGTAACACTGGTACATAAAAGGAGTTCAGAGATAGGGTACTTGATACACACAGTGCAAGGTATACAAATATAACACTTATACATTAAAGGGGTTCAAAGACAGGCTACTAGATGCCCAGTGAGTAAGGGATGACATCAGCATAATGCTCGCAAATGGGATGGATTCAGAGACAGTTGTACTCATTACACTGTACTACAGCCCTTCAATGACAGTGCACATGGAGGAGTGTGAGCAGCATGGAGGAGGGCAGAGCAGAGTGTACAGGCACACTCATTGCACTGTAGCACAGACCTTCAATGACAGTGCATGTGGAGGAGTGTAAGCAGCATGTATAAGGGCAGAGCAGAGTGTACAGGCACACTCATTACACTGCAGCACAGCCCTTCAATGACAGTGCACATGGAGGATTGTAAGCAACATGTATAAGGGCAGAGCGTAGTGTACAGGCACACTCATTACACTGTACCACAGCCCTTCAATGACGGTGCACATGGAGGAGTGTAAATCGTATGTATAAGGGCAGGGCAGAGTGTATGGGCAGCCACATGGTACAAAAAACACAACCACATGTATGACATGGAAGTCAGATGTGCAGCTGTCCATCATTCAGTGACAGCTAGTGCCATCATTTCTACCTGGCCATATCCAGAATGCAGCCAGAAAACAGCCAAGAACTTTTACTTATCAAATGCATAATGGTGTCAACATAAGAAGCTGATATCAGGCAGATTACAGTACAGTGACATCACAGCCAGAATATTTAGTAAATAACATTGAAATACAAATCACCCCTGCACTGATGTGCTCAGTTATACGCCAGTGCTAAGTAATGATTCATAGACATCCAAATTCTCTAAAGGGAAAATCTCCTTATCTGGGAATTAGCAAGACTATGAATTGTTACATTGCACAGCCTGAACAACTACATCATGGGTAAACCAAAGGAATGCATACAGGCCCTGATTCTCCCTCTAGCAGTACACCCCTGCACTCTCAGTAACCATTCAAGCAAAAGACACCCTCTGACCTCCACACACAGACACACACACACACACACACACACACACACACACACACACACACACACACACACACACACACACACACACACACACATATATACACACAAACTCATACATTCTCAGTCACACACAATAGTACTTTGCTACCTCAGTGAGGGATCTGTGTAGGGTGAAGCAGCTCTGACATGCCCTGAACAGTTTCCCACTATTGAAAGGCATAGGTATGTGCCAAAAAATAATGTGCACACTTAATTCCTTCTGAACTCTGCCCTGCCCTGCACTTGCATGAGTGTCTATGAAACCTAAATTAGGCAAGTACTATAATGGGGCAACGCAGCAGGAATGCTCTTTCCATAGATGGCTCACACAGATGATTGCATTCACATGTGGTGCTCTGAACCTTGCTGTGTAGGTCGCACAGTGATGATTGTAAGCAGATGGGGAGGTCTATGAATCAGAATGATTTTAGAAAGCATACCAGAAAAGCTTGTCTTCATGTTGCATACTTCGTAAATGATTATGAATGCACTGAAAAGGTTACATGTAGCTGCTATGTTGTAAAGTGACTTACCGTTCTAACACAGTAAGTGCACACAGAGCTTTTACGCTTCCATCACAGAACTGTAAAAGGCCCAGCCTTATTATTAAAATATAGAGGCAGACAAACTGTTCTACAGGAATATGAAAGACCAATCAAAAAGTTCTTCTAAAACAAAACATTTAAGTTTTGCAAGATTACTCAAAAACGTTGTGGACCAGAGAAAAGTGATCCTTGTCACAGAGTTAACATAGTTTAAGATACCCAACTGTGGCCTTCTAATCTTTAAAAAAAAGAAGTATTATGAGTTTTCGTTTCCTAAAGGTACAGGTTCCTATTTTATTTTGAAAGTAAAGATAGAGAAGGAAAAAGGAGTAATACTGCATAAAAGCACTCCAAGTTGCATAATATGTTCTACTGCCCTTAAAGACTGACTCTTTGGTTTATCTCAGGGCAAAACTGACTTTCTAATGATTTTGATGGTATGTCAGTTCAAATAGGTTGAGAGTTCATTATGGGATACTTCCAGTTAAGCTGTGAATATCAAGCAGCCTTAATGTAAAAGATGAAGCAGGGCAATAAGGCCAAAGAGGTGAAGAAAGGCCCTTGGATACTGTGTGTGTGGTATATGTTTATCGGATGGTACAAGCAGTGTGGTCTGCGTTCATGTCCTGCCTTCACAAAGCTACTACTGCTGCATAAGTGGACAAGTTAAGGCCTGAAAAATTCTTAGCTATGTTCATGACTTAAAACATTCATGTGGGTCAGTACAGATGTGTCCACAAGATATCACTTCCATTATGTAGTCCTTTTACCTATTTGTTTTGTTTGTCTCCCTCTATTTATCTGTATGTCTGTCTAATCTATCTAAACCATCACCTTCATCATCAACCCCCAGTTCCCATTTTCTAAATGAGGTCAGGTGTTATGTCAACTATTGACATATCTCTCAGTACAATGCACTCTCCTATCTTCTGCAAATGTCATGTGATTTTTGCTCTGATGCCCTTATTCCTTCATCTGTCCCACAGTGTGCATCTGACTAACCATCTCAGGCACTTCATCTCCATCATCTCTAGCTTCCTCAACTGCTCTGCCTTTACTGATCAGGTTCCTGTACCATACAGTAGTACTGGTTGCACTGTTTTGCACATCTTACTTTTCAGATTCTTTGACATTCATCTATCATACGCTATACCTAACTCTCAGTGCCAGCTGGCTGCAGCCCATCTGATTTTAACTTTGACCTCCTCATTCAGACTTCCCTTTTTCTCAACTATCCCTCCCAGATGCTTGAAACTATTAACCCGTTCCATTATTTCCCCTCTTGTCTCAATTTTCAGCTTCTTCTGATTTCCCCATTTGCTGCCACGACATTTGTCTTATCTGTACTCATTGTCATCCTTTGTCTTCAGTTTTGCATTTCATTCCCCTATTATTTGCTGAAGTTCTTGTTCAGGTTCAAACTAAGTATCTATTTATCTATCTATCTATCTATCTATCTATCTATCTATCTATCTATCTATCTATCTATCTATCTAACCACAGGGGGAAGACTGGTATTTCTAGAGGAATGAAGTTGCTTCCTGAGACTCCTTGAAATCATTAAAAAAGAACCATGAACTGTCGACCAGCTCTGCTGAAACTTCAAAGTAATCAAGCACTTATAACTTATTTAGAAATCAGTATTTCTTTATTGAAAATAAAAGATATTAAATAGATGAATGCTTTTGCCCTTAATTAGGCTTCATCAGCTCTAACTCCACTTTACATGACATGCATTATTTATATATGCTTTAACACAAAGTTAATTGTCAAGTCACTTGAGCTGGGGCCATACATGCATGCTATAGGCTGTTTGGCAAGCTAAAGTAGGACAGGTTTGATCTTTCACCCCTGTTCTGCATATCTACTGCTATTTGTAGCTAACAGGTTTTAGCCTATATGTTGTATTCCTGTCCTATGTGGATAGTGCTTAACCAATACAAACACTTTATATAACATGTACAACCACTGCTACTTCATCATAGGCTCATAGCTAAGTACTAGGTTAGCTGCCCTTGCAGGAAGCTTTAAGCCTAGCCAATTTCCCTTTCTGTACTCAAATTAACTTATCCCATTTGGTTATAGATTGTTCTTACCCATCACATAGTCAATAACTATATATTGTATTGTGATCCCATGACCAAACACTCATGTCTGTCTATAAACCTAGCAAATCTGCTCGGTATTGTCTGTACTCGTACAAGGTTGCTAAGGACTGGAACTCCTTACATATATCCATCAAGTCTATACCCACCCTCCCATCTTTCAAAACTGCTCTGAAAGACATCCTAGCTAAAATCTGGCTCTGTTATTTCTCAAAAACAGGATAAACTACATCCCTAAATGTGAACAAGTATCTTTTCATTCCTTATACCTCCTTACTCTCCCTTCTTCACTTACTTCCTTACTGCTATTCAATTCTCTTCCCTGACTTTCTCTCTAAATATACCATAAGCCTGTTTTTCCTTCATTTCATATTGCAATTCCTATTCTTATTAGACTAACTTACCTTTAGTTTCTCTAGGAACTGTGTAAAATTTCTCTAAATATTAAATGATTGTCATATACCTTGTATCAATTCTTAACCAATGTTTTTATATTATGTCCAATTTGTCATAATTATTTAAACTGCAGATGTTTTTGTTTTGTTTTTGAAGACTGTAAAATTATTGTTCTTAAAATGTTTTGTAATAACGTGGAGCTTTTCTCCCTGGGCCTGTGCTGAAAATGGGCCTCTACCAGTCAGACATTCCTGGTAATCAAATGTCAATAAATAAATAAATTACCCCTAATGAGAATAACTGGGACATACCATGGATAATTTAAGGGGTCTCATGCATGGGATAAAGGATTTATGAGCTACCTCTATCCATTAGTAGTACAGAGGGCAACCCTGGGACAAATATTCTGTTTCCCATCTATAGATCCAAATTGCATTTGAATATGGACAGGGATGAACTCTGTTTTCTGTAGATGGAGAGTCTGTTCCAAAGCAGCAATATCCTTTGTGAGATATACCAGTGCCTAACCATTCTGTTGATATTGCAGAAGAGGTTTACATCCCTAGACTGAGTATTTCATCTTATGATTTGCCACAGTGGTAGTTCATGCAGAGGACTAAAGCTCTGACTTCTTAATGAGCTCCTTCCTCTGTCAAAGTACAGTGTTTGATTCTGTCCACCGGTGTTTTCCCAATGTGTAACCTTGTCACTTAACCATATAGAGATTTGTGGTAGATGAGAATTTGGGCTAAGCTCCTTAAAGGTATCCTGCATGGCTAATAACCACATAAGACTTGAAAGAATTAAGATGGAAAGCAAATATTGACAAGTAGGTGATAAACAGTCAAATTATAATCCTTGAGTGTTATAGTGTTAGAATAATAATTGCAGCTAGTCAGAATCATGCTTGGAATTATCAAACTGAACTGGTGACTGGGAGGATTTATCTTGTATCCCTTATGTCAAGTTATGTACCACCTTTTCTGTGAAAAAATGAATACAACACTCTAGTGATGCATCTATTATAAGTGTGTGCTAACAGACCAGAAAGGGCTCTCTTTCTGCTAGTAAGAAATCACAAGGCCAGCACACAGTGGTGTTATGTAGAAATTTCAAAGTTTAATATAACATGTCATATAAGGCAAAAACAGACCAGTTTTGGATGAAACAATACAAAGCCTTCTTCAGTGTGAATTATAAACCAAATAAATCCCTGCCCTTTTTATCGAACATGTTCTAAGCAGAAGACCTGCTGATTAGTTGGCTATAATTGTTCATTAAGACCAGGTGGAAACAAGCCACCCAACTTAATAATCCACTTTTTTCTTTATTATTGAGTATAGTGTGCCAACCAGTTTTATTTAACCCTGTCCCCAATAATTCTGTCTATAATCATAAATCTAAAATTGCCAGTGGTGTGTACCAGGGAATGTTTATATAGAGCATTGGTTAGTCTTTTGTTCCTAATATCACTGACATGCTCTGATATACGTATCCTAAGTGGTTGAGAAGTTTGTCCTATATAGAACGCTAAAAAGGAACAAGTGGCAAGATAGATAACCCAATCTGTACCACAGTTTTCCAAAAACTTAATATCAAATACTGTTCCTGTATTTTTACTAGTAAAACTGTTTGGATTTGGCCAGCCTTGGGCAATGTACACAGTGTCCACACGGTACACAACCGTATAAAGATTCCCCTGTCACTGTGCATTGTAATTTGTCACTGACTCTGGTAAATCCATCTTTGTGCTAGGTCTAACTAAGATAAACTGCAACATTCAATGAGAGTGAATCTAATAGGATTAAACATGGAAAAAGATAGGTGAGTTTGCATTCAGTGTGCTCCACCTAATAGAAGTCAAATCAGTTAAGCTAAAAGAGGTAGACAGCGATATGTGTTAGCTAATTACAATTAACAACGTGGAAATTAATGAGCTTGTAGTAAGTATGCATAGAATTAATGCCTGTTACATGACAACATTGTGGAACTGTCTACAGGAAGTGGAAATATGACTATATGGATTGTCTAATCCTTGGTAGTATATGGAAGCTACTAGATCATTAAGTATAAAAACTATATTGCTCAGTCTATAGTTGAGAAAAGCAGTGATTAATTCCTAGAATGTTAATGCAATACTAAGAAAAAACAGGTAAAGAAGAAATACTAAGAAAAAACAGGTAAAAAAGAAAAATAGGTCCACTGCCAGAAGTTTGCATACTAAACAGTGTAGGTGCAACAGGTTGTAAAATCAATACAAGCTAAGTTTGTTGTGGGATAGTAACCTCAAATGTGTTGAAAAGATAATCTAAATATATGAAGCTAAGGCAGAATTATATATAATGTAAGTGGTGAATCAAGTCAGGACAGGATGATGTCATTGAGAAAGAGCAAATAACGAGCTTGGGGTGGTTCTTTGCAAGAACATATAGCTAAAGGTCTGGTTGGGTGACTGTGCTGACATAAAGGAAAAAGTATACATTTGCCTTGAGAAAAATAATCACTTTACAGATGCTATTAGAACTGATGCAAGTAAGAAAGATAAAAATCATGAAGGTAAAACATTTTCAGCAATCTGCCATTAAGCAGGTGGGTCTTCATCAGGGCAATGTAGAACAGTACAATGGCACTGCGAACAATTATATGGTTAACTACACCAAATGATACATGTATGTACATGACGAACTCAGTGCTAATTGAGACCAGAAGAAAACAACAATTTTAGCAACATTAAACAGCGGATGTATGTAAACTAATATTAACTAATGGAAGGAAAACTTAAGTCTTATGCTTACTAGAACTACTTTTATTGGCATATAATTATACAAAACTAAATCAAACTGCAAGCATCAATGCAAAAACAAACTTACTAGAACAACAAAAACATTGAATACCAAGCCGTCGAAAATGTAAACAAATGGCTTCCTTTTCTGAAAAGAATGTCGGACCAAATTTGCTTCATTTCCTCACCTTACCCATATGGTAACTCTAACCCTATACATTAACTTACCAAAAACACATCAAATAGATGCAACATGCATTTAGCCCTTAACCTGCAAAGACTTGCAAAAGCATAGCATAACATATTCACACACACACACACACACACACACACACACACACACACACACACACACACACACACACACACACACACACCTAAATCTATTCTCTAATGAAGCCCTTACTCTCAAAAAATGCTCTGGTATTCATTAAATTCCGAGTAATAATACCTGCAATATTGCACTTCCTGTAATTCTGTCACATAAACAAGAAATTCTTTTGAAATGTCCCTTGGTATTTGCTTCAACAGTCTGAAAATTAAGCAAAGAAATAAAATAAAATAAAATTTAGTCACGTAAGCACTGGAATGAACACTGTCACAATTTCCTGTTAACTTTTCAGATAACACAAGAGTCAAAATGTAACCTCTGAAGAGGTAAACACCCTTAATGCACACACAGCTGGAGCATAAGCCTTCTCAACCAATCCACTACATGGAAATTCCCAGACCATCTTAAAATATGTTACCATTGTATAGCTACACCTCCATACCTCTCAACCTCTTGGCACAAGAAATCTGGATAAAGCCATAAATAATGGGGGGGGGGCAAAGGCCCAAAAAATAGATAATTTTTTAAATATTGCTGTTATAAACTTAGAAAGTTGATTGAATAACAGGTTTTGGGTTAGTATAAATTTTCTGAAGGGTATGAAGTCTGAAACTCAAATGTTTGCCATTATTTTCTGACATCAGTCATCAATGATTTGCAAGAAAACCAAACATTTTACTAGGTACAAACTAGAAATATGAGGCAAAATCTAGATATTCTGTTAAAATCTGGACAGCTGAGAGCTATGCACACATCTAACAGATAGTGTCTCTCAACCTCCTAGGATACAGACCCTGTGAGGAGTGCTGACGAAGGTGCACTCATATAACTGCATGAAAGACAAAGCAACCCTACCATGCAGGGAGACTTGCAGCAGTAATGCACATTCCCATTCCTTGGGAATACGTCTGCCACTTTTCCCTAGAATCACAAAATTCCAAATTCCCAGTATCCCTTGAGGCACTATAAATGATGCAGATCAGTCTGGGAACAAAGTGACATTAGATTTGCCGTGTTTAATACACTCCATGTAATACAGACCCGCTGCTGGCAGTCCCTGGACTAAGCTCCACAACTGTAAATATTGTCCTCATCTCAATGGCTGTTATCTGTCAAAGCTCTAGGTATTGAAAGCATCTACCTACATTTCTGAAATTTGAACCCTATTATTTTTCTCAGCTTATACCGTGCAGCTAATTGTCAAAACCTCTTCTGCATAATAACTGTGAGCAGCTGGGCAAAATGCTGGTACCCCATACAAATCAGTGCCACTGTGGGTAAATTTTAAGAAATGCATTCAAAAGCCTTCCTTATATGGCATTTCTTACCCTCGGTGTGAGTTTTCAGAACTGTTTATTCTGATATTAATTTTATATCTTTAACAGGATCATTACAAAACTGTTAGAATATCTGGCCCAAGTTGTGAAATTGTTTTTTTTTAACTTTTGCAGTTGTAGAATCTGTTCACTAAGCAATCCTAATGACTTCTGTAACTTTTTCTAGTCATTATTTTAAAATTGTTACCCATGAATGTGTGGGAAGGCAAACTGCTGTTTCTGACATACATATGTCACATTACGTTTTTCCAGCAGATAGACTAAATGGACATTTTCTGGACTGCTGGGAGTACGTATTTCATAGGTATCATACTTATCTTTGCTTTGAAAACTAAGATTATGTGTAATTCAAATGTCTGTCTTCACAAATGTTGTTTGACTGGTGATAATACAAAACAATTGATTTTTCTGTTTTGTGTGTGTGTGTGTGTGTGTGTGTGTGTGTGTGTGTGTGTGTGTGTGTGTGTGTTTGTTAAGGATCCCCATATAGTGCTATGCACAAACAACCTGCTAACAGAGGAAATATGCTGCTATACATGGCTGAGAAAATCTCAAGCAGGGGCCATAACTACACTGTATGAGTCACTTTATATACATATACATGCATCATATACACACACACACACACACACACACACACACACACACACACACACACACACACACACACACACACACTCACTGACTCATGCTGTTAATGACTAGCTAACAACAAGAGGAGACATTTTTTTCAGAAATCCACTGGTAGAAAAGTGGAGTACATGCCAAAGGCTGAGAAATGTATTAGGAAATATTCAACAGTTTGAACACCAAAGAACATGACCTTACAAACTTAGAGTAAGCAAACAGTTTAAAATACAAGTCCTTATGTATTGATAGTGTTTGTTGATCAATATACTTATCTCTGTTTTTGTCGGTTAACTACCTAATCTCCATACCTGTGAAAAGTGCAATCTGAGTTGTATTAAGTTTGTTTAAATAAAATGAGTTATAATGCATATTTTATCAGTCATGATAGTAAAAAGGCTAAACCAGCTCTTAGAGTAAGACTGCCCTTCCAGTACAGTATATTGTAATCGTATCACACCCATGGTTAGAATTATTGGATTATGTTGCAGTGTCTGAGAACCAGTCACAGCCTTTTCTGTCAGTTAGGGAGATTAGTGATCCCAGTACATAATGAAAAGATCTACATAGTGCTGCTTCCTGTAATAGGGGTGGACAGTAATGGGAAGGTGATGAGGTCTAGGAGTGCCGTTCAGTGGATTATGTTGCTGACAACATACAGTGTACTGTCTGATCACTCTCGCTGTCTTTCTCTTTTATGGACCAAGTAGTACATCGGGACTATCATATCACTCTAGTGATATTTGGTTTTGTGTTTGTCCAGTAAGGGGCATCTGGTTAGGAAAGTGAGGGTAAAGTGCTTGAATGTATGCAGTTAGTAGAAAATCAGGTTCTTTGAGTGAGGTCACCATGGTCAGAGTTTATCCTTGCCCCTTGCTGTGGTGACCTTTGAACTGATATTAAGTTTGTCTGTTATAGGAAGTGAATGAAGGTAGGTACAATATTATTTTACATTTACAGGTAAAGCATGTATTGATTTTTAGGTAAAACTGGAAAAGAGAAGCTTTCCAATTTGTAAGTATCATTCTTTTGATCACCATGACAACTAACTAAATTTTAACCTGTGTTCATAAACACGTTTATCATTTTTTAAATTATTTTTATTGTGTGTGTGTGTGTGTGTGTGTGTGTGTGTGTGTGTGTGTGTGTGTGTGTGTGTGTGTGTGTGTTGTGTGTGTGTTTGACATACGTTTGATAAGCTCTTGAGCTACTGACAGAGGGTTACATGCTATAGGCTATAGAGGAAGTGGACTTCAAACTTTGGTGTTTGTTTGCTCAGTTTCAAAGTTTGCAGTACAGACCAGATAGAAACAGTTCATAAATCCTCCAATAACAGCTGTCTTGTTGTTCACCTATATGAGCTCACTGTTAAATATGGAGGTAAAAATGTGCAGAATATTTAATAGTGTTTTGAGGTAGTAGAACCCTTTGTTATGGGACTAATTATAAATATCTGCTAACCATGCCTTATTCATTGAAATCCTTGTTTGTCAAGTATCACTGAGCAGTCCTATTTAATTTTTTTTGTGGCCAGCTCTAATGGCATGCAGGGAAAAAGTCTTGCTGTGACTTATGCAACCTGAGTTTGATTAGTGGACTGGGCACCAGTCTGAGATGGCAGTTGAAGGAGAGAAATGACGAGGCTTAGCCTTTGTCCCTGCCCTTGGGGAATGGGTGATGAGCATTTGTCCAAGCCCTTTCTACTGTGGTGGTGCAGTCTACAAATAGAAGAACAGAACCAATTGCTTATGCTGTGTGCAAAGGCATAAATGGACATTGCAAGGACCCATTGCTTGCCAACCCTCTAGATGTGAATGGGCAGGTGTAGGGAATGAGAGGGTGAAAAAGCTTGATCTCTCAGAGCGAGGATGATGGCTGTCATTGCTGGATCACTCAATTATCTCCCTTGGGAAGGACTCTCATCCAGGAGACTCAATGGATTCATGGAGTAGCTGTAAGGCCAAGGCTTAATGACTGGGATGTAGGTCATGTATATTTCTATCTGTCTGGCTGTATGTCTGTCTATCTCTGCAGTGTCTGCTTCTAATAAATGGATCCATTATTTATAAATCTGCACTGTCTACTCCTAATAAACAAGTCCTTTTGAAATGTATTGTTGGTGGTGTCTATTTTGGTTTGTTGCTCCAGACTTCTCTGTGCAATAGTTGGTTTTGGAATATATATATAACAAGTAGAAAACACAAAACTGCAACTGTAAAATGTTAATCCTGCTATCATTAAATTCCAAAAAAGACCTGTCAGCAAATGGATTGCTGCCCAGAACTGAATATGCCCTACCTTTAATTACAGATTTTCATATTTCTATTGATACCACCTTTCTGCAAAATTCTCAGTAAAAATGCAGATTAGTATGCTTTGCTGAACCAAGAAACTATCACTGTAGACCTTGTACTTATAAATGAATGCATAGTCTTATTACTTCCCAGAATGCACTTCAAGATAATTAATTTATAACAATGTCCACCGTTTTCCCTTCTCCGGGTCAGCAAAGGCATTATCCTGAATGTGAAAGCCTTGGTAAGAGAGATACATAACATTCTTGGCAAAGCAAAAGGCTTATCAGCCATCTCATCCCATGCTGACACCACATGGTATTGCTCTAGTGGTATCCAGTATATATATATATATATATATATATATATATATATATATATATATATATATATATATATATATATATATATCAGACATCATTAATTTCTTAAAATTCTCTTAAACCTGGACCCTCACCAATTCAGCTTTGTTAAAGAAAGGTCTTGCCTCTTTAACCTCATTAATTTCTTAGAAAAAGTAACAGAAGCAGTGGATAACAGTTTTGCAGTACTAAAAGCATATCTGGAGCTTGCCAAGGACTTTTACACTATTCCAGTGAGGTAATGCAGCAGTCCTCAATCACTGGGCCTTGGACTGGTACCGGGCTGCCAGACATAGAGTGAAACGAAAAAGTGAATGTGTGTATGGATGTGTTTGTGGTTGTCTGCATGTTTATTTATTTTTATTTATTGTCATTTGTTAACTGGGTTTGTCCAGCTGAGCCAAAGGCCCATTTTCAGTGGAGACCCAATGTGAAATGCTCCAATTGCAATTACAGACATGCCAAAAAAACAGTAATTAATACAAAGACTAAAAATTACAATAGTAATATTAACAAGAAACATTTACATAAAATGAAATCAACAAAGACAATATATTTATATATAAGTTTCAAAAAATCCAATACAATAGCAGCAGGGTAATCCCTCAGTAAGAATAGTTACAAGAACCTGATTGTAAATAAAGAAGAACAAGAAAGAAAGGCGGATAAAAAGAGAGAAAAACTTAAAGTAATCAAAAGTAGAATTTAGGAAGAAATCATTTAGAGATCAGGTTGGAGCCTACCAAGGGCAGGACAAAGTCTTAAGAAGGTGGTGTTTGAGTTGTAGTTTGAAATGGAACTTATGGGGGATACTTCTTATTTTCATTGGAAGGGAGTTCCAGGTGTGAGCTACAGAGTATTTATATAGGGACTTAGCAATATTTTTTGGCAGTTTGTAAATGTTAAGATATTTGTCAAATGTACAAAGTTGATGTTGAGGGTTATATTGAGATACAATATTAGGGATGGAGGGACAGGAAGTGGGATTATAAAGAATTGAGTGTGTGATATGCAGTTGAGAAAGAAGTTCAGGGAATTCAGGCCATTGTAATGATTTAAGGGCTAGACAGTGGTGGGGTTTGTATGGGAGATTAGAGCCGAATCTTGCTATTTTATTGTATGTTTGCTCTATTTTAGAGAGAAGTGATGACTGAAGGTTAGTAAAAACTGGAGCTGCATACAAAAGACAGGGTAATAGGAGAGACAGGGCCAGGGAGAGTTTGGTGGAGGGTGAAAGCAGTTTGTGGTTATGGTACAGGAGACCAAGTTTCTGGTGTTTTTTTTTTTTTTTTTTTATGCCATGATGGATATGTATGTTGAATTTTAATTCATCATCAATTATAACACCAACTGTGGTGGTGGTGCTGCGGTAGCATTGTCGCCTCACAGTATGATGTTGTCCTGTTCGATTCTCAGCTAGAGTGTCTTTTGTGTGGAGACATGCGTGAATGGGTGTACCTTCATTGAAGGTTGTGCGTCAGAGCTGGCAACTTGGCATGTAAAAAATCTACTGCCAATCATTAGCGGACCGGAGTTCCGCTGTGGTGACCCCTAACCGGAAAAAGCCGAAAGACACAACAACATCAATTATAACACCAAGTAATTTAGTATGGGATTCTGGCCTGACAGTGGTATTGTTGAGGGAGGTAATAGAGAAAGTGGATTTGTGTGTTGCCAGTGTTTTAGGAAGGAAAAGTAGAAGTTTAGTTTTTTTTTTATTTAGAATTAGTTGATTATCAGCGAGCCAGGTTTCAATGGATGTAAAAGTGTCTTGAGCAAGAGCAAAGAGTTCTGGGATGCTGTAGGCAGTGGTAATAATGGTCAAGTCGTCGGCATATTGTAAGAGTGTGGAGAGGTTGGTAGCAGAGCATAAACTGTTAGTAAAAATAGTGAACAAGAGAGGACCCAATATAGAGCCATGGGGGACTCCAATGTTAACAGGAAGAAATGGGGAGGTGACAGTTTTCCAGCATATAGATTGTTTTCTATTAGATTAGTAGCTAGAAAACCAGCTTAGAGAGGGGGTGGAAAGATGAAGGTCAGAGAGTTTAGTTATCAGTTTAGAGTGAGAGACAGTGTCAAATGCTTTGGAGAGATCAAGGAATAATCAGGAAACTAGTATTTTGTTGTCATGGGCTTCTGCTACTGTTTGGGACACACTTTTCTAGAATTTTGGAAAGGGGGGATAGTATAGCAATGGGACGATAGT
This sequence comes from Protopterus annectens, assembly GCF_019279795.1. Classification (NCBI taxonomy): domain Eukaryota; kingdom Metazoa; phylum Chordata; order Ceratodontiformes; family Protopteridae; genus Protopterus; species Protopterus annectens. The sequence goes on from NC_056739.1 coordinate 171,289,416, forward strand.
TGGATGGGTCAGTGGAGTTTCCTACTTTGTAAAGAGGGATTGTGGAGAAGGATTTCCATACATCTGGGACAAGAGATTCAGTAGTAGAATGATTAATAAGGGTAGAGACAGGGTAATAGCACTGGCAGCAATTTTAAGAAAGTAGGAAGGTAGATTGTCAACAGAGGGAGAGCAGGGCTTAAGTTTATTTAGTTGGGATTTGATGAAGGCAATGGGAACTGGTTGTAGGGAGAATGTAATGGAGGAAGGAGAACTGGGATGTAAAGGTAGAGAGAAGACAGTAGAGCTATTTGGAGTTAGTTTTTAGATTGTTTCAATAAAGTAATTATTTAAAAGAGCAGCAGTCTCTGAGACAGTAATGAGAGCTAATGGGTTGGGGGTATGAGGATTACCAGTATGATGCCCGTGCACTGGCCCAGCAATCAAGGAGCCTCAATCCTCACCACTAACACGAGTGAGGGGTGTACATATAGCGAAAGGATAATAAATACACAGTAAAGTAAAATTTCCCTTAAGAGCACACAGAGATTACAGTCAGTCTGTGGTTGGTTTCTCCCTTTCTCTTCAGGTCCCCAATAAGACTCCCCACTGGCACAGCTATAGGGTCCAGGTCTCAGCCTATTGGGCAAGCTAAAACCTCCAGCACCCTCTCTGTCCAACCAGTGCTTCGTGTCCTGCCCAAGTAGCTGACACACACACACACACACACTTTGAGATAAGTGTTATATACAACCACACAGACACTCCTGGGGAAGGCTGGCTCAGGTTCTCCAACTGTGCCACTTTCTGCCCAGTCTAAAAGGTAGTACCAGCTGCCATCATCCACTAATATCAGCTACTCAAAGGCCCTTCTGAAAGTGTGTCCAGTTATTACTGTGCAATATTATTATCCAAATGGTAAGTGTGACTGAACAGCCAAGGCTTATTAGAGTGACTTGGTACATTATCACTATATACATGCAATGCGCTCTAGAGCTTAAATTAACTCTATATAAAATAGCCACAGTTGAAAGGTTTAAAAATATCTAATACTAAATAATAAAAACACAAGACAATACTTCTTACTACACAGTGCTGGTCAAGAGTTCAGGGATCACAGAGAAATACTTAAAATAATACAGTAGAAAAGTTCTAACATCAACACAGAAAAACACTTAGTCTAATCTTCCTAATTCCTAGCTATTTCAAAGAGAAAACACAGTTCTACATAACTTACATATAGAAACAGGCAGTGCTGGTGACTTGAATGTTCTCAAGACAAAATGGTTAGAGCTTTCTGATTCTCTCTCTTTAAATTGACAACACAGAGCTGCTTCACATGACATCATTCTTCACACTTCTCTGGTGTTCCCAGGCTAACAGAAACTACATTTGCATTCTTTACACCTGGTCAGAAACTAGAGCAATAAAAGATATTTATACATGCAAATTCTAGCCATTAACTCTGGCCTTAAAACAATCGGCAGGATGCCTCCCTCTAGACATATTGGCTCCAAATTTTAACATCAAAGATAGTCATGAAATGCTTGATTTATCTTTCTTACAGTGGAGTGCACTGTTGTTACATTTTTGCATTTCAATATCCAATGCAGTCTTTTCAGATTTAAGAGAACAAGCCTGTGGCTTACATTAATATTTACAAATTACAGAATTATCTACAGAATTCTATCTGGCTAGGCTGGCAGCCTTTTCATGTCTTCACCCCCCCCCCCAGAGAACTCAAGCTAGTTTTTCAACTGACCCTTGAGAAACACTGCTTGAGAGGGTTTGGTCTATCTGAGTATACCTTACCCCATTCCTTGATTTGACAGTCCATCTGTGCTGGCATTGCTAATCCCACTGTGGTGCTGCACTGACATATATGCTTGCAACCCTAGGTTCCATTTTAGCAACTAGGCATTTTGCTGGCTGGCTCTGTGTAATCATGTTAGAGGGTTGTGATCCATTACTACAGTGAATTTTCATCCTTACAGATAAGGCTGAAGTTTCTGCAGTGCCCACACTATGGTTAGACATTTTTTTTCTACAGCTGCATAGCATTCCTCCATGGAATGGAGCTTATAACTGAGACAGACCACTGGGTGCTCTTCTCCCTCTGAAGAAATTTGGCTAATTGCAGCCCCCATCCCATGGTTTGAAGCATCCACCTGCACAGCAAATTCTTTGCTGTAATCTGGACTGGCTAACACAGAGGGTCCTCAAAAAGCTTCTTTAAGCTAATGGAATGCCTGTTCACATGCTGTGGTCTACACTACCTTATCTGGCCTGTTATTCCTTGTCAAGTCTGTGAGGGGAGCAGCTATGGTACTATAACTGGGGACAAACTTTCTGTAGTACCCTGCTGTCCCTAAGAATGCCTTCACCTGCTTTTTGATAACAGGTGCAGGCCATGCCTGAATGGCTTCTACTTTGGCATGTTTTGGCCTGATCTTACCACTCCCCACTCTCTGTCCCAGGTAGGAGACCTCTGCTATACCCACCTGACATTTGCTCAGTTTCATGGTCAACCCTGCCCTCTGTAGTCTGCCCAGCACCTCCCTGACATGTTGAAGGTGCTCTTGCCAGGAATGGCTGTAGATGGCAATATCATCTAGGTAAGCAAGGGCAAACCCTCCTGCTCCTGCTAGGATATGCTCTACCAGCCTCTGGAAAGTCACTGGGCATTTTTTATCCGAAAGGGCATCTTTGTGAACTCATACAAGCCAAAAGGAGTCACAAAGGCTGACTTCTGTCTAGCACTGGGTGTCAAGAGCACCTGCCATTAACCCTTGGTAAGATCAATAGTTGTAATATACTTAGCCCCACACAGCTGCTCTAGGGCCTCATCTGTCCTAGGCATGGTGTAAGCATCTGACTCTGTGTGACCATTTAATTTCCAGTAGTCCACACAGAACCTGGTGCTGCCATCCTTCTTTGGCACCAGCACCACTGGGGAGACCCAAGAACTGTTGGACTCTTGAATAACCCCTAGTTCCAGCATCTTTTGTATCTCCTCCCTCAGACTCTGTTTGACTCTCTCAGGCACCCTGTAAGTGGCCTACCTAATAGGCCTTTGGGGCCCTGTATCCACCTGTAATGCACCAGGTGGTTGCACCCTGGTTTCCCAGTGAACATGTCTTCAAACTCCTGTAACACTGCTCGGATTTCTCGAATTTGGGTAGGAGATAGCTGCTGGGACATTGCTACCCCTTCCACTTAGGTGTCAGTCCGAGCCTCACCGAGAAGATCAGTCACCAGATCTCCCTCAGACTCCTCCTGCAATCCACTGCAAATACTCAGCACAAGGGCCTCCCTATCATGGTAGGATTTCATCATGTTAACATGGTACAGTTTGCGGGCCTGCCTTCTGCCTAGCAGTTTCACCATGTAGTTAACATCACTTAGCTTTCTTACCACCTTGTAGGGTCCCTGCCAAGCTGCTTGCAGCTTGTTGTGTCTGACAGGAATGAGAACCATTACCTGTGCCCCACAGCATACTCTCTTGTTCGAGCATTCCTGTCATACCACACTTTTTCTGTTGGGCTTCTTCCAGGTTCTCCTGGGCCAAACCCATGAGTTCCCTGAGCCTTGTCCAGAGTTTTAGGACATATGCCACAACAGTCTCCTTGTGAGGTTCACACTCACCTTCACACTCATCTGGAATTAAATCTAGAGGTCCCCTCACCCTATGCCCATGCAGCAACTCAAAGGGTGAAAACCCTGTGGATTCCTGGGGAACCTCTCTGTAAGCAAACAACAGATGGGGCAAATATTTGTCCCACACCCTCTTGAACTGGTCTGCAAATGCTTATAGCATGGACTTGATTGTAGAGTTTAACCTCTCAACAAGACCATTAGTCTGGGGATGGTAGAGGGTGGTCTTTAGGTGCTTCACCCTGTAGTACTTCCACAGACAAGCCAGCAGGTCTGACATGAAATTGGCACCTCTGTCAGTCAGTATTTCTTTTGAGAAACATACCCTGCTGAAAATCTCTAACAAAGCATTTGCCACCTCTTCTGCCTCAAGGGAGGACAGAGCCACTGCCTCAGGGTGTCGTGTAGCATAATCCACTACCACTAGGATATACGTTTTCCCTGTGGAACTTGGAATACTCAGAGGCCCCACAATATCCATAGCTCCCTTTGAAATGGCTCCTCAATCACAGGCGAAAAGGAGCTCTCACCTTGTCTCCTGCCCTGCCTACCTTTTCGCACTGCTCACAGGTCCTGCAGTACCCTGTTACATCCCTGGAAATTCCAGGCCAATAGAAGTTCTGCATAATATGTCTCTTTGTATGTTTTATGCTCATATAACCTGCAAATGGAATATCATGTGCTATGGCTAGAAATGCCAGATGGTAGACTCTAGGCACTACCAACTGCTATACTCTCTCACCTTCTAGCCCTCCCTCGGGGGTCCACTCTCTATACAGTAACCCTTTTTCCCAGTATACATTTTCCCCCTTCCCTTGAGAATCAGGTGCCTCCCTAGCTATCTGCCTCAGGCCTTGCAATATAGGGTCTGAAGCAGAGCCTGTCTCAACTCTGTCTTTGTAACCCTTCCCAGCTCCCCTTCCACAGGAAGCCTGGCATCCTCTGACAGTGGTGCCTTACTGTCAGCCTGGGTACTACTACTCACCTCTACTTTTGCAGTCACTCTGTCCAAGGGAACATCAATACCCACAAGCAGCTGTGGCTCACATTCAGTCTCACTGCTACAGAGTAGCTCCCTTTCTGATGTAACCATCTCACCAGTCCTGGCTGCAAGTATGCAGTCTGTCTGGGTCTCCGCCAGGCTACCAGAACCACATGGTTGTCTCCAAACCTGACGGTGTGTAACTGCATAAGCACATGGTACTTTCTCATCCAAATCCTTCCTTATCAGGACATCTGCAGGGTGGTAGTTCGGTACACTGGTTGTCTCAAGACAACCTACTATTGGCATTTTGTCTTTCCCACTTACTGGCTTTCTCACCTTTTATTCCCCACCTTGCCTCCATGGACATCTGTATGCCACATGGCTTCACTGGTTGCATCCAAAACATTTAACCCTAGGTCCAGGGGGTGTATATGGACTATTGGCTTCCCTTGACACTGGCAGATTCTGTTGGGACAGTCTGTGCTGCCCACCATGGGTTCCTTTAGACCCATGAGCAGTACTGCGGTTTCCTTTCCTGTGCAGGGATGCCCTGCTTGCTAGGTATAGGTCTTCCTTCTTCCCAAACTCATCTGAAGTAACACATTGTCTATCAGCTAACCAGATCCTTACATCCTCAGGCAAAGTGCTAAGGGTTTGTTCCCTCAGCAAAAGATCTGCCAGCCCTTCAAAAGTGGTGACCTGACATCTAGTCAACCACCTTTGAAAATAAGTGCTCAGTTCAGTAACATATTCACACACACTTTCATCTGCCTTGCATCTATGCTCACAAAACTTTTTCCTATATGTTTCAGGTGTTAGCTTAAAACATTCTAACAAGTGATTCTTAGCAGTATAATCAAAACATTCACTGTCAGACATTTTAGACAACACAGTTACAGCTTTACCATGGAGTAACTGGGTCAGGAACTGCATCCAAAGCCTTTGGTCAGCATCATACTGTTTACATACCCTCTCAAACATATGAATGAAACTATCAGAATTATCCCCCTCTTTAAACTGCAAAAGAAATTTACTGACTTTTTGTGCTTCTGGGGTCCAGTTACTACCTTCCCCATTACCTCCATGACTCTGGTGAAGAGTCGGCATCTCCCTCTAATGCTGCCTCTGCCTCTCCTGTTCCTCAGCTTCCAGGTGTAGCAGTTTATTATTATCCTCAGCCTGCAAACATCTCAGTCTCTCAGATGCTTCTATTTCCAAATGCCTGGCCTCCAACTCAAGTATCTTTAGCTCCAGATAGATTTTTTAAGTCCTCTGCAGAAAGGATGAGCTGTCCATTCTCTGAGGGTAGTACATTTCCACTGCCAGTCTGATCATCCTCCTTCTTGCTGTTTTCTGATGCAGCTGTGACCAAAGGTGCAATCGTGTCTGCCTTAGTCAGGTTTCCATGCACCAGTCCCCAAGCCTGGCACACCTCAGCCAGCTGGCTCCTTGTTAGCTTTCCATACTCCTCTACTGACATACTGTCTGCTCTCCCTGACTAACTAAACTAACAAAAGAAATAAAACAATTGTAATCTGAACTCTGAGTATTCACTGCATGACTGATTTAGAGTACAAAACATCTTCAGTGATCACTGTACACAAGCTACAGGAATTCACTCTACCCACACCACTACAAGCCAATTAGTATTTGCCAACCAATTAATATGTGGTGTGGATATCCAACTACTGCCAAACAATTAATATGTGATGCCCATGAACTGGCCCAGCAATCAAGGAGTCTCAATCTTCACCACTAGCACCAGTGAGGGGTCTCCATATAGGGAAAGGGTAATAAATACACACACAGTAAAGTACAATTTCCCTTAAGAGCACACAGAGATCACAGTCAGTCTGGGGCTGGTTTCTCCCTTTCTCTCCAGGTCCCCAATAAGACTCCCCACTGGCACAACTATAAGGTCCAGATCTCAGCCTAGTGGGCAAGCTAAAATCTCCAGCACCGTCTCTGTCTAACCAGTGCTTTGTGTCCCTGCCCAAGTAGCTGACACACAAACACTTTGAGATAAGAGTTATATACAACCACACAGACACTCCTGGGGAAGGCTGGCACATGTTCTCCAGCTGTGCCACTTTCTGCCCAGTCTAAAAGGTAGTACCAGCTGCCATCACCCACTAATATCAACTACTCAAAGGTCCTTCTGAAAGGGTGTTCAATTATTACTGTGCAATATTATTATCCAAATGGTAAGTGTGACTAAACAGTCAAGGCTTGTTAAAGTGACTTGGTACATTATCACTATATACATGCAATGTACTCTAGAGCTTAAATTAACTCTACATAAAACAACCACAGTTGAAAGTTTAAAAAATATGTAATAATAAATAATAAAAACACAAGACACTTCTTCTTACTACACAGTGCTGGTCAAGAGTTCAGAGATTACAGAGAAATACTTAAAATAATATAGTAGAAAAGTTCTAACATCAACACAGAAAAACACTTAGTTTAATCTTCCTAATTCCTAGCTATTTCTAAGAGAAAACACAGTTCTAAATAACTTACATATAGAAACAGGCAATGCTGGTGATGTGAATGTTCTCAAGACAAAATGGTTACAGCTCTCTGATTCTCTCTTTTTAAATTGATAACACAGAGCTGCTTCACATAGCATCATTCTTGACAATTCTCTGGTGTTTCCAGGCTAACAGAAACTACATTTACAATCTTTACACCTGGTCAGAAACCAGAGCAATAAAGGACATTTATACATGCAATTCTAGCCATTAACTTTGGCCTTAAAACAGTAGGCAGGATGCCTCCCTCTAGACATATCGGCTCCGAATTTTAACATCAAAGACAGTCATGAAATGCTTGACTTAGCTTTCTTACAGCAGAGTGCACTGTTATTACATTTTTGCAGTTCAATATCCAATGCATTCTTTTTACATTTAAGAGAACAAGCCTGTGGCTTACATTAATATTTACAAATGACATAATTATTTACAGAATTCTATCTGGCTAGGCTGGCAGCCTTTACCTATCTTCACAACCAGGATGGAGGATTTTATTTATGGCAGACCAACATTTTTTTAGGATTGTTATGTGGGCTTCTTTGGTTGGAGGCAAAGAAAGTTTTTTTTTGTCTCTGATAACTAGTTTTTAAACCTGTTTCTAAGTTCCTTGTAGCTTTGGAGTAAAAGAGGAGTTATATTTCTGGCCCAAGGTTTCCAGGCAGCATCCCTCTGATGCATAATAGAGCATGTTTGCTTAGTTAACTAGGGAGCACTTTTTGATTTTACCCTGGTTTTCCTGGGAAGCTACCATGGAGTTTAGTTAATCTAGAAATGGAGTATTGAAAAAGGTTACAGCATCATTAAGGGGGAGATTTTTAAGTAAGGACCACAAAGTGGAGATGAAATTGTCTGGATTGAAGTGAGTCAGATCATGACATTCTCTGCAAATGTGTTCTTTGGGATGGTGTTGGGTGTATCTATGGATATAACTAGGGGAATGGTCACTTAGAGAGTTAGAGAGAATGCCAGGGTTATAGTAGAAACAAGGGTCAGAAGTAAGGATCTAGTCTATTATATATCCTGTATGGTGTGATGTGTGAGTGAATGCATGCATGAAAGCAGAATGTATGTGTGTGTGTGTGAAAGAAGAAGAGATTTTGTGTGTGTGTGTGTGTGTGTGTGTGTGTGTGTGTGTGTGTGTGTGTGTGTGTGTCTGTGTGTGTGTTTGTGTGTATGAGAGAGAGTGAACAGTGAGATAGATTGAGCCGTTATTTTACACTCACTAACCAGTGCTTTTTGCTGTTTAGCAAGTGTAAAAAGTCAAGGAAACTGAAACAAGTGTGTGTGTGTGTGTGTGTGTGTGTGTGTGTGTGTGTGTGTGTGTGTGTGTGTGTGTGTGTGTGTGTGTGTGTTTCTGTCTGCATGTGTGAAGGCTTGCATGACAGTAGACAAGACTGTGTGTGTGAGTGTGTGTGTGTGTGTGTGTGTGTGTGTGTGTGTGTGTGTGTGTGTGTGTGTGTGTGTGTGAGTGAATGCATGCAAGAATACAAGAGACAGTGTGTGTGTGTGTGTGTGTGTGTGTGTGTGTGTGTGTGTGTGTGTGTGTGTGTGTGTTTCTGTCTGTGTGTGTGAGAGAGAGAGTATGAAGAGTGGGAGTGATCCCTGGCAGCAGCAGCAATGAGGTTTGTGTACCTCTTGACCACACCACTGGACACTTACCACTCAACCTCTGGCACAATAAATCTGAACACATACCACTCAACCTCTTAGATCAAGAAATCTGGACAAAGACAAAAATAATGGGGTTCAAAGGCCCAAAAATTGGGACACTTTTAAGCATTGCTCTTTCAAACTTGGAAAGTAGATACAAATACAGGTTTTACATTAGCATGAATTTTCTGAAGGGTATGAAGTATGAAACTCAGCTGTCTGCCATTATTTTCTGACTTCAAACCTCAATGATCTGCCAGTGATTTGCCAGAAAATAACAAATTTATGAGAAACAGACCAAAAATATGAGGCAAAAATCTGGACATTCTGCAAAAATCTGTACAGTTGAGAAGTATGCTAGACAGAGCCTAATAATAGGGACAGATTTTAAATATTCCTCTTATAAACTTAAATTCAATAAGGTTGCCATTAGGTTTACGTACCTCTTAACCATATTTGATCAATGTTATGCTGTTAAGCAGAATGTACACTTTTTTTTTTGGCAATCATTGCTGATTGTCTTTTTCTCCCCTGGTCTTGGCTAAAAATGGACTTCTAGTCCATCCAGGCCTCCCTGTTAAACAAATGTCAAATAAATAAATAAATAGATATTATGGACTTTATTATGCACATGTGATGGCCGGTCCATGGAAAATTGTCTTACATGAAACTGGTCCTTAGTGCAAAAAAGGTTGGAGATCGTTGAGATAATGTATTTCCCCAAGAGCAGTTGTTCCCCAAATAAGAGTTGATGTTTTTCTTTATTACTGAGTTGCTAATACAGTACTAGGTTAATAGTTTGTTCTGTATTTCAAAAAATTATCCATTAAAATTTGTGTGTGTGTGTTCCTAACTTGAACACCATGCTGTGGGTTTCCTAGCTGAAAGGATAAAGCTGTTAAGGGAAAACTCAACACCTATATGTCCTGAGGCTTGTGTTGATCCAGCAGCAATGACACCAGTATTGAATGCTGGAGATCTTGGGTTCAAGTCTCAAATGTGAGTTAATATTATCTTTTCACTTGTATGATTTTAACAATGTCTAGCAGAGGACTTTCTCTTTAAGTGTGTGTGTGTGTGTGTGTGTGTGTGTGTGTGTGTGTGTGTGTGTGTGTGTGTGTGTGTGTGTGTGTGTGGTGCATCAACTGACAACTGAAACCAGGACCACAAGCTAGTAACCTGAGAGTCAAAAGGCACTCTTTCAGAAATGAGTCATAATTTATTGGTTCTTATGAATTTCTCAAGATTCTGAGAGCAAAGTTTTAGATGTTAACAGGAATATGAACTCTGAAAGTGACTGTGTCTTTCCTTTAGTCTGTAGGAAATCTAAAAGTAATAAACCAGAAATCCTGTATCACATGCACATTTTTTAGACCTCAGTTCTCCTGACAACTTCTCTTTATACTACAATAATGAACTTTGTGAAAAATGGTATGTTTCATTTTCTCTAATGAAAATGTACTGTAAGATTCTTAGTAAATGTACAGATATCTGTTAAGTCCAGGGAGCACATTACTGAAGTGGTTAACACTGTTGCATCAAAGTGCTTTGCTGTTCAGATCATTTCCCTGTTGGTGACCATTCTGTATGGAGTATGCATTTCCTTTCTGCATTTGTGTGGGTTTTTGCTGCGGTAGCATTGCCGCCTCACAGTAAGATGCTGTCCAGTTCGATTCTCAGCTAGAGCGTCTTCTGCATGGAGACATGCGTGAATGGGCGTACCTTCGTTGAAGGTTGTGAATCAGGGCTGGTAACTCGGCACGTAAAAATCAACTACCAATCATTAGCGGACCGGAGTTCCGCTGTGGCGACCCCTAACCGGGAAAAGCCAAAAGACACAACAACATTTGTGTGGGTTTTTTCCAGATACCCTTAATGTCCTTGCATATGCTAATAACATACTGTAGGGCAACTGTCAAAGAAAATTCAAAGATCAATTCACGTAAGGTTCAGCAAGGCACCTTTATTACTTGCAGCAAGGAGACAAAGAATGTAAGTACAAGGTTTGTCTGATTTTCACTAGCTCAGCCTGCTATTTTTATACAGTTCTTTGCATGTACACTGTACAGTTCTCTGCACGTATACAACAGGTGCTTATCAGTTAATTGTTGACTTTTGCAAAAACATCTTTCAAAATTTAGCTTGTCCACAGGGCTTGCCCTGTCAAACCCAGTTTCTGAGTTATGGTCCTGTAACTGTCTCTTCCTAACACAACACTTATCTGTTGCTAGTGTGAGGCCCCTATCTCAACATTCCACAACAAGAAAAACAGACTTTTAGGCATCAGCAGCTTTTACAGAGACCACCAGTATTTACACATTTTACACAGAATAAATGTATTAACTCTTAACCCTTTAAATGCAGAATTGTACACTACACTATTTGAACATTTCTCTAACATCTCCCCCCTTTTAATACTTTATTCTTATTGTTCAATAAGTCTAAAACAAGTCCATTTCATCTCTTGACCATTTCCACTCAGGGCCTTGCAGTCAGAGAGTCATTTGGCTTAGGCTCAAGTAAACAGTTCTTCTGCCTCCAATTTTAGTAGTTCTTCATATTCAGTACTTTGTTGGTACAAGGTCTTTGAGACTGAGGCATCTATAGTGCTTTTTACCAGTCCACGCATGCAGGGGACACAGCAGCATCCACAGAACATCAATATTGCTGCTCCAATGCAAATGGTGATCAACAGATTCATCAGGACACTGCCCCAGCCCTCAAACCATTTCTGAAAAAAATCTGTTAAAGGATTTTGACCTGGCTTGGTCAAGGCAGACACTTGCTGAATCACTTCGAGATGGCTATCTATTTCGTGTTCATTGTCGGGTATAAATGAACAGCATTCCTCTTGGATTAACGTGGAAGTACCTCCTTTCGCCACCAGGGTGAAATCGAGAGCCATACGATTTTGAAGCACTACTGCTCTCATAGCAGTCAGTTCATCTGTCACCAATTCCAAGGCGGAAAAGGTTGCATTGCTCAATGTCTCAAGCAGCTTGAACAACTTTCTCAGTTCCCAAATCGATTTTACCACTCCGTACTGAGCTAGTATGTCGGCCCATGATATGAAGTCATCACCAAGAGCCATGTGGGACAGTCCTTTGTCACTGACGTGAGCCAGATCATGGTGATATATCCATGATGCATCGATTCGGCCTACTGGATTGGCAGTTTTTTTAACTTTTCGAACATTTCAGATTTTCCCTTGAGGTAAAGTTAACGTGTGTCGTATGGCTGGAACTAGGTAGCCCAAAAAGCAGCTTCCGGACCACTTTCTTGGTAGCCATTTATATGCTTTTCTTCCACACACAAAATAACAATCTTCCACTTTAATGGTGATGTTGATAAACTCGAAGCGATCCCCAAAGTCCTGCTGTCCTCGGAACATTTTCCAATAGACAGTTTGCATTTCCTGGACAAAGTTAATTATAGAGCTATTAACAAGTTTTCTTATAGCTGAGAAATTTGTCACACAACCTGAATCATCTCTAGTGCAGTTATAAACCACTGTTTTGTTACAATGGCTCCATCCTACCCTAGTTCTGTCAAGTTTCTGAAAACACACAGTTCCGTTTTGATGGAAAGCCAGCTGTAAGGCAACCGCATTTGCAGACGTAATATTAGCTGAGTTGCTCAACAAGCTTGTCCATGTTTCGGTAACATTTAGTGGAGACGCCACTAAAGGTAATCCTCCATGTGCAGTTGGTATAGCTACACAGATCCAATGATTAGAGACATTAAGGGCATCTACATATGCATACTTGATAGCCTGATATGTGTTGAAAGCAGGATGCCATGCTGCACGCTTGCTAGGTTCAGTAAATGTGGTGGAAAAGAGAAATGGCCATAGCAGAAAAACAATGACCACAATTACAGTCAATGAGATTACCATAAAATATTTTTGTGGAAAGGGTTGTCGTTCCAGTGTTCTGTTTTCTTTGGTTTTCCCGAAAGGATGGAATTCAACTTTCTTTGCTGCAGTCATGTCGCTTAATCTGGGTATTTTATCTTATTCTCTACCCTATAGGACCTTAGCACCGATGATTGTTTCACTGGGTTTGAGACGGATCAGTTCCTATTGATCTGACCCCCCTTTGTAGCCAGACTTTTGTGCTTAGGGTCCCGATGGAGAGGTAAGATTTTTACCCAATTCGAATTTCTTCACTAACTTGCAGTGTGTCAGATGGATCCAGGAAGCTCGCTCTGCAATCTTGACTGCAGTCGGTGTCGAAAGAAGCACCTGGTAGGGACCTTCCCACTTCAGTGATGCCCAGTTCTTCCTTTTCACGATCTTGATCCACACCCAATCTCCTGGAGTTACTGTTATTTCTAGTGCCTTAGTCTGCTCTGAACCTGAAACAGAATTAGACTGCAACAAATGTTTAGAATTTAACAGTTTCTTCATATATTCAGCTAATATAAGATCAGCTTCCTGGTCTGAGGGCATGAGAGATTTCCATTGGGGTGTACAATATGCCCTCCCATACAGTTTCTCATATGGGGTCAGCCTTTTTGCTAAGGGAACTATTCTCATGTTCAACAGTGCCAGGGGTAAACAGTACAACCAGGTTTTCCCAGTTTCAGCCATTAATTTCCTCAGTTTACTTTTAAGTATACCATTATGTCTTTCAACCAACCCTGCAGACTGAGGATGATAAGCACAGTGATTTTTTAGAGAAATACCAAAAACCTTACTTAGCTGTTGTATAGTTTGGTTTACAAAGTGTGTTCCATTGTCACTATATATTCTCTCCGGAATGCCAAACCTAGGAACAATTTCTTTCACAAGAACCTTTGCTACTGTAGCTGCATCCGGGTTCCTGGTTGGAAAAGCTTCCACCCACCTTGAGAACATATCTATAATGACAAGGCAGTACTTCTTATTTTCACATTTATTTAAGTCTATAAAATCCATGCAAATGGTGTGAAATGGGTATGGAGGTGTGGGGAAACTCCCTTGACTGGGCCGCATTGCTCCTTGTGCATGATATTGATTGCAAATCTGACATGCTAAACAAAATTTTTTTAGAGTAGTTTGAAAATCCATATGCAGTGAACACCTGATTCACTATCTGTACCATTCCCCCTGTTGAGACATGGCATTGCCCATGGCTCAATAATGCTGCATATCAAAAAAGGTTAGAGGGTAATATTGGTTTCCCTTCTTTTGAGATGTACAAACCGTCTCTGAAGACAGCCCCCTGTTTTAACCAATGCCTTTTTTCTACCTGTGTGGTCAATGATTGCATTGTTTGTAGCATGTCCAAATTTAAACTTTCAGAAGGTTCTAAATCTTCTACAAGGTATAAACAAGCTTCTGCAGCTGCTTGCTTTGCAGCAGCATCAGCTCTTGCATTACCTTTTGAGATAGCATCCTGCTGTTTTGTGCGAGCTGCACATTTGCAGATAGCTAAACACTGAGGTAATTGAATGAAATTTAAAAGATCTAATATGAGCTGTGCATGATTTATGGGTTTACCAGTTGATGTAATCATACCTCGGTTTTTCCATTGCTGTGCAAACACATGCACCATGGAGAAAGCATATTGACTGTCAGTAAAAACATTTGCACGCTTACCTTTAGCTAAAGTACATGCACGAGTGAGTGCAATCAATTTTTCCACCTGTGCGGACAAATGTGGTAAGGGTTTTACCTCAATAACCTCTGTGTCAGATTCTACAGCATAGCCCACTAGGTTCTGTCCTGCTGGGTTCTTTTTGCATGAGCCATCTACATAATATGTCAGATCAGCATCTGTTAAAGGTATATCTGTAAGGTCCTTCCTAGGTAATGTCGTCTGCTTGATCTCCTGCAGGCAGTGATGTGGAATACCATCTACAGAGGTAGGGAGCAGAGTTGATCGATTCAGGGTTGTGTACCATTCAATTGTCATGTGAGGCTGGCTCAGCAAAACAGTCATGCAGGAGAGATATCTAGCTGAGGAAAGGTATGCTACCTTTTCTTGTAACAAAATAATTGCTACTGCATGAGGGACCCTTAGGGTGAGTGGGTGAAACAGAACCACTGAGGCCAAAGCCTGTACTACCATAGCAGCTGCAACAACAGCCTGAACACAATGGGGTAAGGACCGTGCCACTGGATCTAACTGTGATGAATAATAAGCAATGGGACGTTGCTTATCCCCATGTTGTTGCATCAGGACTGATGTCATATAGCCGTGCTTACAGTCTACAGTTTGAAAAAAGTGCTTGTGATAATTTGGTAACCCCAAGACAAAAGAAGATGCTATTAACTGTTTTAAGTTACAAAAGGCTAAATCTGCCTCCGGTGTCCAGATCACTGGGTCCTGTGCTGCCATAGGCTTTTTGTATATGAGGTCAGACAAGGGTGCCACTTCCAAAGCATAGTTTGGAATCCAACTTCGACAGAAGTTAGTCGTACCCAAAAAGGACATAATTTCCTTTTTGGTAATAGGTTTTGGAGCCTGCAAAATAGCTATTTTTCTGTCCTCATCCAAGGTTCTACCTCCATCAAATATTATATAGCCCAAATATCGGACCTGTTTCTTCCACAGCTGCAATTTTTCCTTGTTCACCTTGTGTCCCTCAGCAGCTAAAAACTGTAGCAATGCTAGTGTGTCTTCTTGGCAAGCTTGTAAAGTGGGAGCTGCTAATAAGATATCATCAACATAAAGCAGGATTTGACTCTTTCTCAGTGGGCTAAATCTTGCTAAATTACTTGACATCTCCTGTGAGAATATCATGGGGCTCTCACAATAACCTTGTGGTAGTCGAGTGTATGTGTATCTTTTACCCTGATAAGTAAATGCAAACCAGAATCTACTGTCTGGATGTATCGGAATTGAGAAAAATGCATTACTAATATCTACTGCAGAGAAATATTTCTGATGGGTTTTAACACATTCAAGAGTGTATGCGGATCAGGTACTGTAGGTGCCCTAGGTATTACTGCCTCATTTACAGCCTGCAGGTCTTGAACCATGTGCCACTCTCCATTTGCCTTTTTCACTGGGAACAAAGGTGTGTTACATGGTGAATCAGGAGATTCAATTAACACGCCACTTTTAAGGAGTGCAGCTATAATGGGCTTTATCCCTGCCTCTGCATCTTTTCTCAGCGGGTATTGGCGTTTTTGAGGTCTAAATGTTGATTTTGGAATAATCACCACTGGTCCTGCTGTGCAAATAAGGCCTACATCTGATTTCCCTGTGGACCACAATTTATCTGGAATACCTTTCAGCGCATTTTCTTGCTCCTTTAACAGGAGTATTTGTCAAATATTTTTGTGAAAATGCAGATGAACTGCTGGCTTAGTCTGAGTTACCCAATTCAATTTCTGTACCTGCACTCCCTGCTCTGAAAGTTCCTCTCTGGTCTGTTTTTCCCATTTGGTAATATTTCTGCCTAATTCTACCCATTTTGTGTTTTTGTCTTTAGTGAGGCTTACATGTGGTAGGAGGTCAGATTTGTAAAGTGCTGTCATTTCTTTAGGCAGAGAGCAGCTGGCTATGCTATTTCCTATTGTGTCCCAGTATAGGTTATGTAACTCTAGCCTAGCTGTGGGATATTTAAACAGCTTATCTCTGTAGTCCTCATCTGGCCCTTGTGTGTCACGAAAATGCAGGGTGCAGTGCAGTAATGGCTGCTTATTAATATCTAATGAGGGAAATTTACTAATGGCCAAATCCATTAATTCCTTGGTTACAGTCCCTGGGCCAGTAGTAATCAGGTCCTGACTGTACCAGGAAAACATCTCACCTCTTGGCTGCACTACACAGGTATCATG
Source organism: Protopterus annectens (assembly GCF_019279795.1). Lineage (NCBI taxonomy): Eukaryota > Metazoa > Chordata > Ceratodontiformes > Protopteridae > Protopterus > Protopterus annectens. Next base: position 171,305,989 of record NC_056739.1, read on the forward strand.
CACTTCGCAGATGTCAGTTTGTCATTGTGCTTGCATCCCTTGCATAGTCAGAACCACCGCTATGCCAAATAACTGCATCAAGTCTCTGTCTAAGAGATTTATTGGGCATTTTGCAGACACTACAATTTTACTTCTCTGTGTCAACCCTGTTACAGGATCTGTGATCATAATTTTGTGTGAGAGAGGCTCCCGGTATAGCTGCCCATTTGCAGCCTTAACCAATGTGTAATCCAAAGACTGTGTACACTCCGGTAATTCGGCGGGATGTATCAGGGTCGGTGAAGCCCCAGAATCACACAAAAAGCTAACTTCTCTCCCTTCCACCAAAAGAGCGACTTCTGGCTTGATATCTGCTAAAAAGAGTTCCAAGCACAGACGTGCCAAGTCCAATACCTCATCACTGTCATTTTCATTGTCCTCCCCTCCACCATCCTGTACTTCCTCTATTTTTACTTCTACATTACCATTTATCCTGCTTTGTATTGTAACCCTTCCCTGTGCTTCCTGTCCATCATATAGTCAGTCATCTTTTTGTTCATCCGTCCTTGTCCTATTATTCTTTTTGCAATCCCTTGCCATGTGACCTTTCTTCCCGCATTTAAAACACTCTGCTCTCTTTTTACATCCCTCAAAATCTTCAGACCATTGGTCAGACCGCCTACCTTCCCTATTTTTGCCCTTTTTTCCTGGCTGTACCACATATACCTCAGCCCCGTCTTCTAATGAAAATACCTGCATTTTCTTTTTCTTTTTGCTATTAAAGTGCCTCTCGGCATGCCTTGCATACTCAAGCAGTGGTTGCAATCTGCTTGTACGATGATCTACCATGTGTTTTGTAATAAAACTACTAATAGGAACACTGCCCCCCTTCAGAAAGGCATTGTTTAACTGTTGTTCATAGGGGGAGTCTGCTGTCTGGTTGTCAGGGATTTGCATCTCACAATGATTATTAAAGCACTCTATGAGCCTAGCAAAATAGCGGTCAACTGATTCACCCTCTTGTTGAATACACTGGTTAATACAGGTCCAGTCTGCCCGTGGTTTCCACTTATCAGAAATTCAGTTTGTAAGCCCTGTCACCTGGACATCTAACCCTACGTTGTTATGTGGAAGGGGTCTCTGCTGAGCGTCATGAGGATTCCAATTACCATAGACCATGTGCCAGTCTGGCCCTATAATTTGTCTTGCCACTTTTTCTATTTCTTCTCCATTTAGGTTATAGCTTAGCCTCATACCTTGCAGGTCCTCTGAAAATTTTTTAAAGTTAACCCTATGGTGGGGAATACCCTCAGTGGTCTTCCTAATATCTTCAGGACTCCAGGGTCTATATACTAATAAAGCAGGGTCTTGGTTATCCTGACCTGCTCTGGGATTAGGTACCTCAGTAAGAGGACAGAGTTCTTCTTCCCCACTAGTTGTGGCCTGGGTTTCACTAAACAATTGCCAGACTTTGAGATTTTTATCATCATCATCTGTGTTTTTTGTTTTGGACCTAGTCCCTATTGGACCCCTAACTTTTACTAGCTTTATTTTTACAGAGTCCTCACCTCCTGTGACTACAGGATGTAGAGGAGGGGCTCTATGTTGATCATTTGCTCCGTATGCTGGTGGAGGAGGGGGTGCTGAAGCTAGTACTAGGTGGTTATCCTCTTTATCTAAAAACATTGTTTTAGAATTTTTTTCTTTCTGATCCCTTCGATTTGCTTCCTCCAGCCATCTGTGTGCCTGGGGAACTCCTAATTGTCGCTGTTTTTTAACTTGCCCCTTGGAGTCTGCTTTTAATTGCTTTATCAATTTGAAAAGTGAAGATTTATCTAATTTTCCATCAAAATCATACTTAGTTACCCATTTTGAAAAATATCTAACATTATCTGTGCGCTGTACCTGCATATATTTACCATCTTCTGTTAATGGTGGGTCTTTTGATGTTTTTGCACCACAGTTATAATTACCCATTTGTTCACTACATAGTTACCTTCATTAATTTTATCTATTACCTTACCGTTTTTACGTGTACCACGGATTTTGTTATAGTCTCTTCAGAATGACTGTCTAACCTTTTACTATCCTGTTCACCTAGTCTATGACAGAACTGCAGTTTTTCCTCTTTTTCTCTCTTCTGTCCCTGACTGAATAAAACAATCTAACAAGGAATACAGTTTTCCTGACAGAATATCAATGCGGTTTCCTGTCCCTGACTGAATAATACAATCTAACAAGAAATGCAGTTTTCCTGACAGAATATTAATGCAGTTTCCTGTCCCTGACTGAATAAAACAATCTAACAAGAAATCCAGTTTTCCTGACAGAATATCAATGCGGTTTCCTGTCCCTGACTGAATAATACAATCTAACAAGAACAATGCAGTTTTCCTGACAAAATATCAATGCAGGTTCCTGTCCCTGACTGAATAAAACAATCTAACAAGAAAAATGCATGCACCTGCCTGTTCCTGACTGAATGAAACAGAATAGAAAAACTCACCTTACCTGAGCCTACGTGATTGACCACTGATTTGCGGATACTCGTCCTTCAATCGCAGATCAGAAGGTGACTGGCCTCTTTTGACGACAATTCAGTCAGAGGTCTTTATATTGCAGAACAATTGATTTGGTTTCTTCCCCGTACGGTTTCAGCCACCTGGCCGTCTGATCTGAGGTGAAGAGAGGGTTCCGGCTCAAGGGACCAATCTGTCAAAGAAAATTCAAAGATCAATTCACGTAAGGTTCAGCAAGGCACCTTTATTACTTGCAGCAAGGAGGCAAAGCATGTAAGTACAAGGTTTGTCTGATTTTCAATAGCTCAGCCTGCTGTTTTTATACAGTTCTTTGCACATACACTATACAGTTTTCTGGACGTACACAACAGGTGCTTATCAATTAATTGCTGACTTTTGCAAAAACATCTTTCAAAATTTAGCTTGTCCACAGGGCTTGCCCTGTCAAACCCAGTTTCTGAGTTATGGTCCTGTAACTCTCTCTTCCTAACACAACACTTATCTGTTGCTAGTGTGAGGCCCCTATCTCAACATTCCACAGCAAGAACAACAGACTTTTAGGTGTCAGCAGCTTTTACAGAGACCACCAGTATTTACACATTTTACACAGAATAAATGTATTAACTCTTAACCCTTTAAATGCAGAATTGTACACTACACTATTTGTACATTTCTCTAACAGCAACTGATGAGCCTCTAAAATTGCATGTGTCCAGTGATGGACTGCCATCCTAGCCTGTATTACTTCTCAACTTTATACTTGCTGAGCTTCAGGATAGACTCCAGCTCCAGGTTTGATCCTGTGTAGGATAAAATGAGTACTGGAAAACGTATGAATGAATGCATGCTAAATCATACATTTAATGTAGGGAACTTGGCTATTAAGTATTGATTCTAATGCTGCCTGGTTGATTATAGTTGACAATGTTCCATTATAAAATAGTTAATTTACCTGGCTAACAAATTAATAAATTAAATAAACTTAACTAAATAATATGTGTTTTGAATTATTTGTAATATGTAGAGCAAAGAAGTCTCCAGAAGAACTGAGGTCTAAAAAAGGTGCATGTGATTTTTTTGCCTGTTGCTTCATCTCAGATTTCTCACAGATTGTTACAAAATGCGGATGGACAACACTGTAATAGACACTTGTTTCTGCCATTTCAGCTGTAGTTGAATATAATTCACAGACCTTGTTTTATCAAAGTAGAACACTAGAATTCCTGTTAACATGAGACTACCACATGTGATGATGTCACTTCAGGAAGAATGAAGATGAACTTCTTACCTAACGAGACACATCTTGTAAACTGCTCCAGTGCTGAATTTGAAATGGAATAAGACAAAACACCAGGGAGTTACAAAATTAATGATGGGCATTTTTTTAAAGTAGAGGAAGTAATACAAAATAATACTGTAAAACAATGTTCATGCATATCAGATATTTTATGAAGAAAGGTGTCTGGCTGCATGAATTATACCATATTCCTAATGTGCCTTTCCCATATCAGCTGTTAAAAAAACAGAAAAGATAAGCACAATTATATATACTTAGCCAATTATTAGTGATGGATCGGTATGTTGCACAGTATTTGCCCATGAGTGGTTGGGTTGGATCATGGAGTGAAGCCTGAGTGCTCAACAAAAGTAGATTCATAGTCATTGGCGATAACTGAATGCACAAAGCTGATGACTGGCAGCATTCACTTTCATAATTAAACCCAAAAGCTGTATTCTCTGCACTGCTGCACCCCCATGCCTCCTCATTTCTAAAAGTACTCCAAGACTTCTCAACCTTGAAGGCAAGGGAATCTTACCTGTCCCCAGTATTCTACAATATTTCTTAAAGATCTTACTACGGTCTGAATAAATTAAAATTCATTTAAACATGATTGACAAACCCTGTTTTGATTAAAATGTGTATGAAGCATGTGTATGCCAAAAAACAAAAAAAAAATCACAAGAGGGTAAAATACTGTCCAAGTGATATATTACAACATTACTTACTGCTGTATACCACAGTCAAAAAGTTTTGTAATGATATTTTGTTTTTTTTTATTTTTATCAACTAACATACTGTATGTCAGATGGACAAACCATGTACTGAAAAATTTATAGTGCAAGTTGGAAAAATCTAGCAACAACTTATCTACTTCCATCATTCCTATATTCTTCTTCCTTCTTCACCAACCTTCATAATTCTCAGAAATTAAAACTCAAACAATGCTACGATAAAGTCTCAAAATTCACTGCAATCCAGCACAAAAAAAAACCCACCACTGCCTAGCATTCAAACAGCTTACCTGGCTAACCTGCCACACTCTCATTCATGTACTTTACACCTTGCTTGTACACCCTTTAGATGTTAGCTAACAAAAAAGAAGGTAAAGTCAAAAGTGTGGGTACTGCCAAAGCATAAATAACCAGAGACACTAGTTGTCTTATTATTTCTATGATAAATACTCAGGTGCTCCTAATCCACAAAGTTGTATACAAACCAGAAAACTGTCCACTACTAAATAACATCATCCAACACTACTGTCCTAAAAGAAACGTGTACTCAGGAGATAACGTACTACTAACCATAATCAAATCCTATTATTCAGCAGGTGACTCACTGTACTTAAACCATCTCCAACTTAGTCCATCTACATTTCATCTCTATGTCATGACACTACATTTCTCTTCATTTTCTGTATCTTCCTGTCTCTGCTTAGACATTATACTGCTTCTCACGCCACTTCCTCCTTCACCCTTTTCTGCATAATGTCTCTAACCTACCCAAACCTTTGGTTATGTGCTAATAATTCACCCATTAGGGCCATCCTTATCCTAAATATAACAACTAGATGCTTACTGTTCTTCGTTTAACTCAACGTAGTTAGACTTATACTTTTTCAGCTATATCATTTCTCTGTACCTCTTCCTCCTAAACCTCAAGGTTTTCACCTCAGACTTGCAATCTCAATATTTGTTAACAATCCTATTTCAGACGGCTACTCTCTGGCTCACTGATAACCTGCCCCACAGCATTTACCACAAAAGCATATCTGCAGTCCACAAGCTGCATTAACTTATTTACTTACACCAGTAACAGACAAAACACAATCTAAATGCACCTTCTGTATAATACCCCACTTTCTTATAATCCAGTAAACAATGTAGTCACCAAACTGTATCATGTAGCACTGAAACTTCTCACAGCTGGTGATAGCTATATGAATACCGGGCCTCTGTAGCATTTTTCTCAACTGTACTCCAATTCTAGCATCTCTCAAACAATTAAAAAACTTAAAATCATTAATGTTAATATGCGCAGCACAGTATCAATAATAAATGAACATTAACCGAGGCTTGGTTGACTACGGTGCTAACACACACTGTAGCAATCTCAGAAATATGGATGCAGGATAATTTCTGCCTCTCGTCTTTCATACTTGATAATTATTTAATGATGTCTGATGACCATGTGCTTGGATATCATAAAAAAAAAAAAATCAGCTAGAAATACCTCTAATGACAGAACACCTAACTGGGTGTCCTGCCAGCTAAGATTAGGAAAGCACAGAAATCTCTGTTGCCTCAGTATATATCTCCCCACTATCCACACTGGCATTAACCCAACAAACTATTATAGATACATTCCCAAATGGAATCCCTGAAAAATACAATCATATTAGGAAACTTCAATCTAGAATTGGCCTAGAAGGTAAGCAATTTGATAGATAGCTATAACAACCTAACCCAGAGCAATTTGTGAAGATTACTACTAGGCTCAACTCTCAAACAAAAAACTACTCTACTCTGGATCTTGTAATTTCTAATATTAAATTTAGATGCTCCAGCCTCACCATCTTACCTAGTTACTTCAGTGATCATTGCCTTGACATTACTACAGTGTAATTTAAAACTCTAAAAATTCCTCCTCAAATAATGGTTGTCAGACCATTCCCTGAGCAAAAACTTACAGCAATAAGTATGAAACTTATTGATATGAACTGGACCACCTTTTATAATATAGTTGAGCCAACCACTGCTGCTGCCCAATTTGCCACCAGCCTCTCTAACATCCAGGAACTATTCCTAACTGTTCATCATAGGCTTGGAGGGCATTCCTGTCACTGGCTAAACACAGATCTCCTAAATTTGATGAACAAAAGAGATCTTGAAAGAATGAGAGTTTGTCTGGAAAATATTAAAGCAGAACACTGCAGATAATCAGCTGCATGAAAATTATAATACCCCCCCCAAAACAAAGCTTCAAGAATAGCTACAAACACTGCCAAAGCAGATAATCTCTGCTACAAAATGTAAACTCTTCTGGAGAAAAATCAAGAGTCTAACTGGGCAAATTACTGACTCCTATCCTCACTCAGCTTCACTAATAGCTCAACTTTTAACTTTTGCTGAAAGATACAAGTAGCTTATGCCTTCTTCTTTTAAAGATATATCCCTCATTTTCACTGTCCTAACCTCTACACACAACAGTTAAGCAATAACAGCACATATATTTCTACTCCATACCAGAATATGCTGTCAACTTTTACTTCACCGAAATCTCTCTAAATGAAACCAAAAAAGGTTTTCCAAACTTAAAATCTACACCAACTAATTTCTCTTCCCTTCACCATACTTTCCATCCAAAATCAATTGACCACATTGACACACCTCCCACCCACAACTTTAATCTCTCCTTCACTCCAGGGACTGTTCCCCCAGACTTCACATACTCCATTGTAATCCCTCAACCTAGGAAAATCTCTCCCAAACTCCATAAAGCCTATGAACCCATCTGTAACCCATATCCTTTGAAAAACTCCTGTGTAACCAAGTTTTTAACTATAGCAACAGATGTGGCCTGCTTTCAATCTTGCAACACTCCTCTCTGCTGCAGACAATATCTGATGCAACATAAATGAAGGATGTATGACAGCTGTAGTGTTTGTTGATATGAGTTTTGAATCTGTATACCATACATCTTTGGAAACAATACATTAATGGGTTTTAGACAGATCCTTTTAAGTCTCTTACAGTATCCATCAGTAGTGTAGCTAGGGTGGGGTGAAAGGGTTATTGACCCCAGGTACAAAGTGTTAGACAGTGCCATCTGATTGGCCATCCTCCATCCTGATAATTCTTATTGCAATAATGGCTTTTAAAAGCCGGTGATCTAACTGTAGCAACTGTTGCTACATTGTAGCAAGCAGTTTGCTACAGTTTCAGTGTAAAAAAAATATTTAACTAAAAGCTGAGAGCTGTAATGTTCTGTGCAGGATATAATCTGTAGTAACTGCTTAATACAATTGTAGCAAGCAGTTTGTCACAGTTTAAAACATATATATTTTTTCAAAATAAAACCTGAGTGCCATAGTGCTCTATGCAGAGTACAAACTGTGGCACCTGCTTGTTACATTTGTAGCAAGCAGTTTACTACAGTAGCAAGCAGTTTACTACAATTTAAATGTAAAAATATATATATATCTATTTGTTTAACTAAAACTTGAAACACTGTAGAGCACTCTGTGCAGGATCTAAACTGTAGAAACTGCTTACTACATTTGTAGCAAGCAGTCTGGTACAATTTAAAAGAGATGTTTTTATTACTATTTTTTTATTGTAATACAATGATGGATGGTTGGGGGCAGGGCACAGAAACTGGACCTGAATTACTAGCACAGTGGGGAGGTGGGTATATCCTGTATCTGGCTACATGGTTAGTAGTGTGTGTGCCAGTAAAAAGAATGGACTCTTTTTTTTTTTTGCTTTTCACTTGAAGAGCTGGGAGGGGGGAGTACATGGATTGGGTACTTTCTGACAGCAAATTTTGCAGAAGTCCTTCTTTTGAGCTCTTCTCATGAAATGCCTAGGGGGTGGGCAATGGTTTGTGGGACTGGCACAGGGTGCTGGTTGAGCTATGCTTCTGGTAACCATTACTAATCCTTTGGCTGCCCCAACACTGGAGTTTCCCAAGACTCAGTGCTAGGTCCATTCCACTTCATCAGTGATATAACCATCAACTGACCCACATGAACTTACTGTATATGCAGATGACATTGGCCTCCTAGAATCTAACAAGTCCTGCATTGCTTTACAATCACAAATAACATTTTTTCTTAAATAATGCTAATAATCTGTTAATAACAAAATTCTCAGTAACCCCCTCCCCCCAATACCTCTCAACTGTCCAGATTTTTGCCTCATATTTTTGGTCTGTTATTCATACAATTTGTGTTTTTTTGGCAAATCTCTGAGGACTGAAGTCACTAAATAATGACATGTATTTGAGTTTCAGATTTCATATCCTTCAGAAAATGCATGGTAAGAAATATGCTGTTAAGTTTATATAAGCAATATTTAAAATATGTCCCTATTTTTCAGCCTTTGTCCCCCCATTATTTTAGGCTTTGTCCAGATTTCTTGTGTTAAGAGGTTGAGAGGTATGATCCCTCCCCCCAAAAACTAATTTAACGTTATTTGCTGGTCTCCATAAAGAATGAAGCTTACAACTCATCTTACTAAAAGATATCCCTTACGTTTCTGAATACAAATACTTAGGCATAACACTTGAGCCTTCTCCTACCTTCATAACATCACATGACATCAGAAATAAAGTTCTATCATAATAAAAACTCTTTTGTAAGATTTCACACTTTCTACTGATTACTGAATTATTCTGACATACCACAATGTCATTGGCAAGAACAATGACCATAAAAGGTCCACAATGGAAATGTTGACAGCTGCACATGCAAGAGTAAAATCCTCAAAATGCAAAAAAATATTGTTTTCTGCAGGGTTTAAGCTCCTCTGCACCCTCACTCTCCTTGCTAATTATATATACTAACTCCAGGATTGCACAGTCCCTAGGAACATGGAATATTTCCTCACCTGAGAGCATTGTTACCTAAATACCTTGCCAAATAAAAATCAGCAATACACTTCATTAAAAAATAATTAGTAATAAATTTGCAGGAATGGATATACAAAGTAATAAATTATAAATGCATAATAAATATACATATAAGTAAATATACATACAAGAATTGTTACAATTTAGTTGCACTCAACTTATGAAAACAACTAACAGAAATATTGTTATTAGACCCAGGCAGAGATTCTGCATTCAACCTTAACTGACACATTGATTCTTTATATTCTATAAGGGTTTCCCACAGGGTACCCCCTTGATAAAGTCCTGGTGTATAAGGTTGAAGGAAATAAAGCACTTAACATCTTTAATAAACCATTGTTAATATACAAGTGTGTAGAGTTGTCTTTGTGTGGCTTTACAAGGTGGCAGGTTCTTCTGTTTTAATTACAGAAATAAAATGCTGAAAAATCTACAAAGGGGATTACAGTTTATCAGTACCACAGGGATCATAGGAAATACAAGGCTATTGCCTATTTACACCTTATCAGTAGCCACCATCAGATTGATTCCTCTCTCTTGAGAAGTGTATGGCTTGAGAAGTATAAAGCTGGGGTGGGGGATTTGTGACTACTCATCAGATTATCCAGCTCTCACCTGAAGGATGATAGTGTATGATACTACTTAATATTCAGTGGGAATCTTTTCCAGAGATGGGGAAGGCACTGGGTAATGAAACTCTTTCTCTCCATATTGTTTTATTCAGCTACTGGTGAAGATGTAGATCCATAGTTGTCATATTTGTGAGGTTATTTGATTTATTGACTTACAAAATGTCCAGGATCACTGGGTTGCTAATGGCTTGGGAGGCAGGGCATAGTCCTTCCCTCAGGAGTCTATGAGATACTAAAAACAGGAACAGAACTTCCAGTCTTTCCTGAAAAGTCAGCATTTTTAAGCCAGTAATCTTTTTATTCAGGAATCTCTGGGGTCTCTCTAGCTGTTTGATGCATCCATTGAGCTACATACCCAAGGAAACATTCATTAACAGGTCTAGTCAGTGCTGAATATAGGGGGGATCATGACCTCTTTAGATTTGGATGATATCTAGAGGGACTTCCTAGCTAGCGTGGCTACATGATGATCAAAGGAGAGAACGCTGTCTATGCAACTTCCAAGGTCTCTAACAATACTTTCATTTTGGTGTGGGGTAATGTCTGTGTTGTACGCTGTGGGAGGAGTAGTCTTCCATATTTCACTTTTTAACATTTAATTTAAATTCATTTTTTAACGAAAACAGCAGCAAAACAGCTATGGTGTAAGCGTACCAAACCAACAACAGAAAAGCACCAAGAACCACCAGAGAAGAATGCAGGTTTTTCAGCGTAAAACATTTTAATTGCACTATTCGTCAAAATGACTTCCTCAGAAACACAGAATATAACCATGTATACACACTTTAAATATTGTGTTCAATTAAAAAAGAACCAATCAAGCTCTTTTGGTAATAATCTCTTAAAGTGGCCTAACTATAATCGGTCAATACATCAAAATTATGCATCAGGTTACAATAACAATATTAAAAAAACATGTATGCATTTGTATAAGAATATGCAAAACTATTATAAAACCTTCACTTCACAATAGCACAGCCAGTGAAATAATTTATAGAAGGGATGTAGATTCTCCCCCAATTTTAAAAGAATGTTTTCCTAAGAGAACGGTTGCCAACACTAGGGTTAAGAGTAAACCCAGGTTTTGTTTGGATATGAATGTAGACAATTTTGAGATACATAAGATCATCAGTGAAAACTTGAAGGTTATTTTGGGAAATGGTGACATGGTTAAGGTATTGGGTGAGACTCCACTTTTTGTGTACAAGATATGTCAGAGTGTAAAACACATGTTGGAGAAAAGTGGCAGGGGCATCACACACTTGGTTATTGGCAATGTTGGTATGGTGACATGTATGGGTTGTAGGGCATGTAGATATATTTAAGTAGGCCCACACATTTTTTTAGAAGATCTCGATTATAACATCACTGTAGGGTAGATTGTAGTACTGAGGGAATTATTTATGTTGCCATGTGTAGTGGATGTCCGGCTTTCTACATGGGTATGTCCACTATAAGTTTGAGAAAATGTATTTTGGATCATTTATATGCAATTAGGATTAAAAATCTTAACATTGCCTTATACAAACATTCCATTGTATGTGGTAATTGGAAGAAATTTACGTTTTCGGTCTTGGAAACAGTTAATGTGGACATTAGGGGTGGTGATTTTAGGAGTACTGTTGAACAAAAGGAGGCAGAATGGCAACCAAGGCTTGCCTCCTATATGCACCCTGGGTTGAATGACACAGTCAACATTAAGTGTTTTTTTTTTAAATAGGAAAATCAATAATAATAAGAAGGTTTTATAATAGTTTTGCATATTCTTATACAAATGCATACATGTTTTTTAATATTGTTATTGTAACCTGATGCATAATTTTGATGTACTGACTGATTATAGTTTGGTCACTTTAAGAGATTATTAACAAAAGAGCTTGATTGGTTCTTTTTTTAATTGAGAACAATATTTAAAGTGTGTATACATGGTTATATTCTGTGTTTCTGAGGAAGTCATTTTGATGAATAGTGCAATTAAAGTGTTTTATGCTAAAAAACCTGCATTCTTCTCTGGTGGTTCTTGGTGCTTCTCTGGTGTTAAATTCATTTTTACTGCACCAGGTATTACCAAGTATATGTTCTTGCCGCAGGTCTTGGCTGTCAGAGGGTTACTTAACTGTGACTTTCAGTTTACAGTCATCTGCAAATTTAGTTATACAGAGGTTTTGGTTTGGGTTCTGATGATCAGAAAAGTAAATGCCAAACAAAATGTGTCCCAGCACTGATCCTTCATACTCTCAGATGGAACTGAATGGTTACTGTCCTTTAGCCAATTTGTTTTTCATCTTACCACAGTGGGTCAATCTGTTATGCATTAAGCATTATGATGCATTATAAGAGGGACATGGAAGGTTAAAGATAAAAGAAGCCCCCCACTTATAACCTAAAGGGTTAAAGTATAGGGGGGAAAACAAGAAGGAGAGGAGGTGCTGTGCATGACACTAGAAATGGAAAATGTACATAAGTTCTATGCTGAATCCTTCTTCATGAGGAAGAAACATGTTCATAATAGAATGTATCCGTCAGTGCACAGAAGGTGATGGGACTACTCATGAGTGATTGTAATATACCATATGCAGACAAGAGCCACATGGAAGGGTGAAACCATTCCTGATGCTCCACAAGGGGCAGCAATGTTACTGCTACTGGTAGACATCCATTTGACAAAGACAGTGATAAACACATTATTCTCATATGGCAGAAGAAGGCAAGATTTCAGACCTGAAAGTGGGCAGACATCTGGGAACAAATAATTATCAAACTGACCATTGACCCAAACATTGTGGCTGACCATTGACTTAAGTACAGAGCTCAGCTAATCAGCATGAGGGTTCTGGACTTTAGGACTTTGGCAAAACTGAGCAGTGGTTCCCCTCATTTCTGTAGTAACATCGCCCTTTGTTGTCTAAATTTTCTTCAGTCATTGTTTTCTGCCTTTTAGCTTTTGCTGTCACTTGAATGTTACATGGCTTGCTGCTTTTTGTATCATATTAATTGAATTTAGAAAATAATGACACATTTGAGTTTTAGACTTCATATCATTCAGAAAAATTCATGCTAATGCAAGACTTGTTATTCTATAAATTTTCTAAGTTTGTAAAAGCAGTATTTAAAAATTGTACTTATTTTCGGTCCTTTGTTCCACTTTTATTTGTAGCTTTGTCCAGATTTCTTGTTCTAAGAGGTTGAGAAGTATGACAACTATTGAAGTCACTTCTCTTAGCACATTATTATGGATAATAGATGATGAGAAGTTTAAATTTCACCTGCATATATAATTGCATAAAAAAAAAAAAAAAAAAAAAACTCACAAAAAACTAGGGATGCTTTACATTGCCAAAAACTTTCTCACCAATGCAACTAAAACTACAGTTGTCATCACTTCCCTCCTTCTGTCACTACTTTATGGTGCTGTAATCCTTACTAATCTCCCGACATTATAAAACTCAAAACTTGAACAATGCTATAATAAAGTGGCTACATTTGTAGCAAATACCCCTTTTAGAACCCACCACTGTATAGCACTTCTTTCAGCTTTTCTCGGTTGGGGTCGCCACAGCGGAACTCCGGTCTGCTAATAATTTGTCAGTCGATTTTTATGGTGCCGAGGTGCCAGCCCAACGCCCAACTTTCAACAAAGGCACGCCCATTCATGCATGTCTTTGAATGCCTCTCAACTGCAGGGAGGACATGCAGACTCCACACAGAAGGCGCTCCAGCCGAGAATCGAACGGGAGAACCTCTTGCTGTGAGGCAACAATGCTACTGCTGCACCACCATGGTAGGTCCACCACTGTATAGCACTAAAAAGCCTAAATTGTTTACAACTACCCTATTAACTAACATATTGATATGTTGTATCATTGTAGATTAGCAGCCAGTTTCTTTATAAATGTTTTGGCTTTGATTGAGCAGCATCTGAAAGTTAATGTGCTCCTTTTGTTTGATTAAATTTCTTTTGATATTGTTTTGTATGCTTTCTTGTGTGCTTTGCTTTACTAAAAAAAACCTACAAATAATAGAAAGTGTAACAATAATTTGATTTCCTAAATAGCATCAGATGTAAGAGAAAATATTGTAAAACACAAAAGGAAATCAGTTGATAAAATCACTTAAAGCAGGTGGAAGCAGGAAAAACTGTCAAGAAAGCAAAGTTTCAAAGTGAGGAAAAGATAGTTCATTTAGAAGGAAATGTAAGATCTTTTTCAGAAATATAATGGAGGAGGAAAAAAAGGAGAAATTGTGAAGGTAAAAAGGTAAAAAAATAGCTGGAGTGGGTATAAACGAATTCTGAAAAAAAGCAAGGTTACTAAATACATAATGCTCACTCTGTATTCCCGAAGGAGAGGAAAAGGTTTATCATAATATTTTAACAGAAATTCTGAGAACAATGCTAATCTGACAAAGGAAGGGATTTATCATAATATTTTACAGAAATTCTGAGAACAATGTTAATCTGACATCTTTCTCATAAAAATGGATCATGAATAAAACATAGTAATGAAAGCATGTACAGTGATGTGACCAGACAGTATTCACTACTGAATTGTAACAGAAACAATGGGAAAATTGGTATTACAACTGACAAATCATTTTCACAAATCATGCAAGGACTAAAGGACAAATGTGCCTCCCTTCCACGAGGGTATTAATAATGCTACATACAGCTGTTCTATTGCGGCAAATCTTTTTCTTTTGGTTCTCTGGGTGTACGACTTGTACTTGCTGGGTTCAAAGCATTTTATTTGTACACTGCTGCATTTTTTGTTTGGTTTTGGTAGAACCACTGACTAATCTTTTTCAGAAATCATGCAAGAAAATAAGGATTCTGAAGCTTGAAGAAAGATAAATGTGCCTCCCTTCCACAAGACAGGAACAGAACCAAGACTATCAATATGTCCTGTCATACCTTGGAAGTGTTGCTGAACAAAAGGCATTTAAATTATTTGATAGTAAATAGACCACTATAATCAAAGCAATATGGAGTCACAGTAAATAGTTGTGGCAAACAAAATCTGAAGGAATACTTTCTCTCGGTAACCAAAGGTGGATCACATGGTAAAAGAAATAGGCATGGATCGATAAAGTGACCTCAAAGTTAAAACACTAGATTGCCAAAATAAGAAAAAAAGATAATAATAAATGGAGTTAATTTTGAGGAAATGTTGGATTACTTGGTAGGTTTTACAGTGATTGGTACTGGGGCTAGTCCTTTGTATTATCTATGTGAATAATGTTGCAAAAGGTTCTTGAAGGTCTGTGCATTTTTTGTTTGCTGTTGTTACAAAGGATTAACATAACTTTTAAAAAAATGCCTTCTGTATGGCCTTTCTGTCTGTCTGTAAGATGCACCTAACACAGGACAACTGCCTATTCCCTTCACAATTCACTCTGAGTCTCAAACTTTTTTTCAGTTTAATATCTGTCTAAACCTTTAGTTATTATTTGAAAAGTCATTATATCTATCTGCCATCCTCTTTATGAAAAAGTATTTCCTAATGTCTAGCATGAATTGCATTCCTTTAATCTGGTAACCATGCCCCCTCTTACCTGACTTGGTCTTTCTGCCCAGCTTAATCCTACACTTCTGATAGGCTTGAACAAGCAGGTGTCATGGGCATAAGTTTCAGAATGATGTGTCCACTCAATGTCATCTAGGATTTTCCCTCCCATGCATACTTAAGAAAATCCCTGTCCCCAGCTACCTATATGATGCCTGCCTGTTGACTCTCACCTTATAAGGGGGGCTGGCAGCCTCATCATCAGAAAGCCCTTTAACGTCACTGTGCACTTCAACAGGGAGGAGCCATCTGTCACTAGGGAAAGAGCAGGACATGTCCACATTCTGCTATCTTGGAGGAAACGGATGAATGAGATGACTAAGACATTGATGATATCAAAGAGCAAAGCCCGTAAGATAGCCGTTTACACAGAAATATGCCTAAATAGAAGAAAACAAGATGTTATTTCTCCATAGACAGTTATAAGACCTTCATCTGGAGAAGTGTTTGCAGATTTGTAGAGCCTGTTTGTGTGAGGACCTAGACAGGATTAAGGGACATCAGAGAACTGCAACCAAAATACTTACCAGTAAGCACATAGAGACAGGCTAGTTAACAGTGCTTAATATATACATTCCTGAGGGAAGAACGCTGACTGATATATGGCTTAAATGTATAAATGCCTTAGGGGAATACTTAAACTTCAAGATGGCAGCATATTTCACAAAAGGGATATACAAGAACAAGATTGCACAGTGAGATGACCCAAGGTGGACAGGTGTATAGAAACAAGAGGTGGACAGGTGTATAGAAACAAGACAGTATTTTCCATAGAAAGGGTGAACAGCTTGCATGTTGATTGTGTATGTGTAAAATGTATGGCAGAATTCAGGAATTTAAGGGTCAGGCCTAGTTTAGTTTATTTATGGAGGTGGAAAAAATAAACAAGTAGTTTTCAGCAAGTAGGGAAAAGGCAGACTAAGTGGGACAGACCATGACTTAATTGCTATCAGAATTAATGTTTCCTGCTTGTACATGCTATGTGTCACTACTAGCAGTACACAAAGGCTGAATAAGACTCAGTGATATCTGTCCATACTCACCGATCATACTCCACAAACGCTGGAAATATTCACGATACAGCCTTTGGTTTTAATCAGGTGGGGCACTGTCAACACGGTCAGATAGTAAACAGCTCTACGATGCAAGGCAAAACAAATGATGTATTCAATGTATAAAATACTTTAAAGGAATCCTGCATCATAAAGTAATCTGGCCATAAGCTTAGACAAGTAATACTACATGGACGTATGATAGAAATTCTGTATTACCAAAAGAGAGGATGGAAAGAGTACAGACAAAAGCAGACTACACAAAAAGAAGAAAGGGTACTTTTCCGTTATCGGGGCAACAGTTCTAACGAGCTAGCAGAAGTGGGCATGCTTGGCTGTAGACTATGTGTGACAACCAGAAATCCAGCCACTAGTTAGTGAGCAAACAGTAATATAATTAAAGAAAGCAGGGAATATAAAATTGCAAAATGCAATTAGATTGAGCAGCAAACCTGCACAAGCTCTGTTAGGACTTCTGCCACTAGGCGTCAGTTTAACAGGTGAGCTATGTCTTGCCCTGTTTATTCCACTTAAAGGAGCAGTACAAGCCTTGTAAAAGCAATTAGCTCTTTTGGACCAAAATTTAAATTTTGCCTACCACTTTGCTAGTCACCACCCACATTCTGACATCACTCCTGACCTGTTCTACAGTCCTACCCATGACACCAGTTTTTTTACATTCATAGTTAACCCCCCAGTTCCAATCTTTTTTTGCCCCCTGTGGAGTTCAGTGCTGTTCTTTTGATAACCTGTATTTCATGTCGATAATGTATTAATATTTATTATTGCAAATTCCAGTTTTGTAATACTGTATACTTTTATGGTAACTAAAACTGCCGTCAAAGTTATCACTTTCAGTTATTGAAGCTAAGGATATGTGTGCAATAAGGAAAAAGTGGAGGTTATTTAGAAATTATTTAATATGCTTTTCTCATGTTCCCAACCATCATTCTTGTTAGTGAATGTTTACAATTTTATGATGACATTATGCAGAAGATAAATTATTAGAAGGCTGACTAGGACTTTAACATTTTGCTCTGTCTGTTTTTTTCTGTTTTGTGACAGAGAGCAGTAATGGCTGAATGCTGCTACCATTTCCATGTTTGCAGTTGCGATTGCACTTTTTTTCCCTTGTCAAACAGGAGTTTTTAGTTCATCCATGAAAGGTGAAAAGGGTGATTTTCAGTATGTTTGTCCATTTCACCAGTAAACTGAGCTTGTATTCTCATGTTAGTGATCAGACAGTATAGCTTTACCGCAGATACTTCCTTTTGAGAATCTCTTCTGAATATGTAAACCGCTTCAACTGTTGCCCCGATAATGGAAAAGTACCGAAGAAAAGAACCATAGGACAAACTAGCAAGTACAAGTTAGGCAAGTGTGTTCACACACATATACACATATGGGTGTACTTTTGAAGAACGAAAGTTCACTACTTCGAACTTCAAAAGTACACCCACACTAACACGAAAGTGCACTTTCGCGAACTCGCTAGACCAAACGGGCTAGCAGTCACAGACCTTAGGGTTAGGGCATGGGTCCTGGTAAAGGGATAGTAAAAGATGAAAAAATGCACAAGCCACCAAGAAAATCGTCGCACAAGCAGTATGCAGACAATGAGAGCCAGTGAGCCCTGAAATATTCCAATGTGTGCTTTAATTCAAGCCAAAGGATGCTTTCTTTATTCAGACAAACAAGAAGGTATAAGCACTTTCGTTCCAAAAATAAAATCAGGAACTTCATCAGATACAAGGAAATTAAGGAAGTAAACTGTTTTAAATAGGAAATCTTGCATGACATCACTTCCTGGATTAGTGAAACCCACTCCCAAGTCTGAAATAGTCTTCTGGAACAGAAGTCTGAAACAATACACATAAATGTTTCAGCACAAAATAGTGTAAATATCAAAATATAAAAATATATAAAAATACATATAAAAACTGATTGTGCAAATGTCAACACCCTAAACTATGTATTATAAACACAAGAATAAATATGTAAATATGTGCATATATAAAAATGCTTTTAAGATGCTTTTGAAAAAAATATATATGTATATAAAAACATATAAGTAAAATATGCATACAGTTAAAAATCGATTAGGAACAAATGAATACATTTCATGTACATATACATATAACAGGTATGAAGGCTATTTAAAAAAAATGTTTGTACCATATCTATATCTAAAGGGAATGTTTCACCTCTCAAGAGCCCTCAATTTAAGCAGACTGCTTATGGAAAGGCTGTCATTTAACCCTGGCCAATGAGTGGCATCAAGTCATAATTGCCATAGCAACTCGGCTTTTTCAAGTAAATATGGCCAGTCTGCCCCCCTATGATGTCTTTCTTGGACTTCAAGTACTACAAATTTGAACTAGTGATTGTTGTACTCATTAATGTGTCTAGCAAGTGCATTCACACTTCACTAGCATCCCTTATATTCCTAAGGTGCTCGCTGATCCTATTTTTAAGCTTACGTTCCATCTTACCCACATAAAAGCATGGGCAAAAGGAACATAAAGCACAATAGACTACTCTTTCAGTTAAACAACTACACCTCTCAGTTATTTGTATTTTTGTTCTATTAATTTCACATTCACTGACTTCCAAAATGAAAGGACAAAATTTATATGCCCTGCACTTAATCATCTGACCCTTCCTATAGATTCCATCATTATTACGTTCGAAAACGTTCTTCAAGTTAGGGCCCTTCTTGAAAATACACACAGGTTTTTCTCCTAAGATTTTAAAAAATTCTCTGTCACTACTCAACAAATTCCAATTCTTACACAGAATATCTTTAATAGTGTATGCATCATTTGAGATGAAAGTTGAAACACTCATGTGATAATTAGTTACTTCAGACCCAGAGGAATGGTGCCTCCTATATATTTCCTGGTTATGGACAATTGTTTGGTCATTCACAACAGTGTCCGTGACTGTTTCATTTATGTTCAACCCAGTCAAATTGGGATGGTCAATATTAGGAGTACCCAAAATTGGTGCAAAATACCGACATTGTCTTTTCTCACTAACCTCCTTCATGATGTTGTCAATTAAATTGGGGGATAACCTCTTTTCAAGAACATTTCCTTCAAGTTAAGGCATTCTCTGGTGAAACCTATCCAAGTTGTCACCATTCGTGCTGCACGCACAAATTGCGGCCTAATAACTGCACGTTTCTGAGTGAATGAGTGGCAGCTGTCAAAATGCAGAAAACGATTGGAATAGGTTTCTTTTCTGAAAATTTCAGCCACAAATCTCTGTTGTTCCAGATCTTTCTTTAACAGACCATCAAGATAGGAAATTTCACATGCATTAACACTGCATGTGAACCTCAAAAAGGAGGTTGAGTTGTTAATACAGTTAATGAATTCAACAATTTGGTCTCTAGGGCCTTCCCATAAAATAAACGTCATCCAAATATCTCATGTAAGTTTGACAGAATTGGAAATATGCTGATTGTTTCAAAGTATGTTTTTCCCATTCCAACATGACGATATTGGCATACAGCCCCCCACATGCTGAACCCATAGCAACCCCTTGTGTTTGTAAATAATACTGATTGTCGAAGAAGATAAAGTTGCTTCTCAGCACCACATCCAAAATCTGTTCATACATATTGATTTTGTCCTGGGGTATTCCTTTAGAAAACAAATAATCACAAAACCGTTCCTCCCCGATGGAATGTGGGATTACAGAATATAAATCTACTACATCAATTATAATAAATAAAAAGTCAGACCTAAAACAAGTGTTATTGATTTTCCTTAAGATGTCCCAGGAATCAATACATAAGTGGGGTTCATCCAAAAGTAACTTCTTCTGTTCGGTATCCAGAAATTTGGCTAAGGGGTGAGTGATTGATCCCCAGGCATCAACAATGGGACCCATGGGTGGTTGCTGAATGTTTTTATGGAGTTTCGGCAAACCAATATTGAGTTCACAAACTCTCTCAAAGGATGCTAAAATTGTGGGTGTAATTGGAAATTCCATTGTCAGATAGTGTAGTTCTTGGATTGAAATGAGACCATCAATAAATAAGTCCTGGATGTACCCCCTTATTCTATTGTATGTGCCATTTATCTAATTTAAGGAACTTTTGCAGTAAGTATCTGTCTCCAAGATAGATTTCATTTTGTTGATATAGTCATCAGTTCTCATAATGACAACCCCACCCCCTTTATCTGGTTTCATTATTCTGATGCCATATATTTGTTTTGAACAGTTAAGCTCACCTCTGTCTTCTTTAGTTAAATTACTACTGAAACTATTGTTTCTAAACCTGTTACCCAGATTTCTAATATTGAGTTCACAAACTCTCTCAAAGGATGCTAAAATAGGATGGGTGGGGGGATTGTAAGAACTGGATACCTTGAGTGGTTGACATACCTGTTCTGCCCCTTGAAACAAAACCTGTAAATTCAATTTCCTCACATAAAGTTTTAAATCAACCAGTGTATTCACAGTGTTTAAGTACTGACTAGGAACAAACGTAAAGCCTTTTGCCAAGAGGCCACAAGTAGTTATATTCAGGGAAATGTCTTCAGTATAATTGTAAACTTTAATATGTAAAGTTGGGGAACTTTCCCCTCAAACAATGTCAGGTATAGACTGTGATGAAATATCAGTCTCTATTGTCCCCCTCCATGGATGATAGTTGTTTCCCCTGTTCACTCGGCCATTGCCTCTCTTTTCAGGGCTTGAAAATGATTGTTCTGAAAGTTTGTACCCCCTGCTGATTCATGAGGCATTCTGACAGTCTTAATTGGGGAAAGTTTTCTTCCTCTAAAAAATGTTCATCCATTAAATCAATTTCAATGTCCATGTTAGTTGCAACTTCATTGGTTTGATGTGGGAGTTTCTTTAGATGCCATTCTTGTGAGGGGGTGGGGGTGGGTAAGCCACATGGTTGGCATAGTCCCTCTCATCCCTGATGAGCTTTTTAATTTTTCTGTTTTTGATAACAGTCATTTGTTCATCAATGGAACTGAAAATCCTGTTGTAGTCAAACCTGTTAGTGCTGAACCCAGGGTCATTAGTAATAAATTCATCCAAAGTCTTTACTTCCTGACTCAGTTCAACAATACTCATTTCATTATGTTTTACCACCATTTCCATGTATTCTAGACTCCATTTATCAAAAAAGGCCAAAAGTTCATTGTGGAAACCAGAATTAGCAACTAGTCCAGTCGGGAAATGCCAGACATGCAGGCCTTTGGGAACTATTTTTAACTTAATGCACCCACTAAAGTATGTATTGTCCATCTGTAGTTTTTTTTTAATTTTCAGTAAAATATGATCTAAATCAGAAAGTCAGTCATTAAGAGACTCAGTCACTGTACTCCGGTTCTGATTAAAACATGAATTACTTTTAAGCCATTCAGGCAGATTATGTCTGTTGTTAACACTTACATTATTACAGATAGTGCTTGTTGCAGTTCCGTTTGCATTCACAATGGCCCTTGTGGTGTTTAATGAAGGTCCAGAACTCAGATGTGTTGCCAAAATGCCGTTGTTGTTAATATTCAGGTTTCCGATGCTTTCAGTAGATGGACATTGTGTAGATGTTCTTGGAAAAGGGTGAAATGACATCTGCACTGTAACTCACAGCAAATCTGGGTATTGCCGTGGAGGTTCTTGATATAACTATAGAAGGCTTTGTGATTGTTTTTAGTGTCTGCTGCAATTCTGCCTTCATAGCTGGCTTTGGAGGATTTGATGAGGGATCTCAACTTTTTACTGAGGCTAATAAGGGAGATTTTCCAGTCTTGGGACTTTACCTTTTTCTGCAATAGTTTCTTCCTTCTGTTGTAGAGTTTATTAATGGCAGGGGACCACCAGATTGTCTTCCTTTTTTGGAGGAGAGCGTCTTGGTTCTGTTGGGTATGGCTACTTCCATGCATTGATGTACATGTTTGTACAGCGCATTGGTGTGTGATTTGGCAGTTTTTCAGCTATTTCCCATAGGTATGGGTGCTGTGAAGTTAGCCACCTCTGTTTTTAAGAGCCTAAAGTCAGCTATGGAGAAGTTTTTCAATGTGGTTACCTTTGCAGGGGGTGTGGGTGAGATGTAGATTTCCATGGTGATTAGCTTATGGTCGGATCTGACCAGAGAGAGATTGACTGTTGGTGTAGAGCAATGGTCACCAATGTTAGTAATAACCAGGTCAAGGATGTTGCTTCCTCTAGTGGGGGTCAGAATGAGCTGGTCCGGGGCATTGGAATTGAATTCCAGGAAACTTTGAGCCAGTGTATTGGTGCTTGAGTAGTTTTCCCAGTTGATGGAGGGGTAGTTGATGTCTCCTAGTATGAGAGTATTGGGTTGGACTTTGATAGATTCCAGGGTGCTTAGGAACATGGAGTGAGAGTCTAGGGACATGGTTGGGGAGCTATAGCAGGCTATGTCCTGGATTGACATCTTACCCAGTGTTAGTTGTACCTGAAGTATCTCAAATGCATTATGCTGGGCTACTAGTCTGGAGGTGTGCATATCCTTTATGAATATGGAGACACCACCACCTTTGGAGCTTCAGTCCATGTTTCGGGGCTGAAAGGTGTGGAATGAGTTATAGTCTGGTAGCACAGGGGTGCTTTCTGCCACTTTAAACCAGGTCTCCATTACAGCACAAGTGTCGATGTTCTCCATTTTGAGGAGTACTTCGAGTGAGTGCTTTGAGTGAGTGCTTCTTGAGATTTAGACTTCTAGCATTGAGCAGCATGACCCTCAGATTTCAATTTATTTATAGCTGTTAAAGGGGTAATTTGGTCTTTGGAACACCACCTAAAAAGGCACTATAGAGGTGGCATGAGTCTTAGCCAGTACCTGGAAACACAGGGATGACAGATGCAGGTCATCTCTGGCAAAGCATCGAGGTCTGTCAATCATATCATCCCAAGCAGATAGATACTGGATCCCCTTCGAATTACACCAGAAACTTAGCCAATTGTTGAACTCAATCACCTTTTGTTTGTACTGAGGTATCATTCTGGGTGATGGTAGGATACTGCTCAGGGCTAGGGTCATACCTGCTTGGGACACATAATCTGAGAGCTTTACCATATAGCAGCATATATTTCATTACACTGATAATTGTAATAAGCTCTAACTAGGCATATCATGGAATATTTATTCCCAAACCTGAAACGTTTTTATATATTGAAGAATATAGTTCAGAAAATAAACTCTTGAATTTTTTGAATAATGTCTGGTGTCCTCTGTGATCTTCTGTATGGAGAATTTGACAGAACTATTTATACCGGAAATATGGTCTTACTTTAGGGACAGTTCTTGCTGTACTACAACTTTCTATTAGTGATGGATCCAAGAGTCCCTTTTTTGCATCTCTTAACTATCACAGATAATTACTATCATTTTCTGAAAGGACAGATATGACAATACTGGGTGTCTCATGTCTGAAGAATATAGACTTTCAATGCATTGATCACACTTGGACTTCCTGTGTCTGCTAGGTTATTTCAGAGAACTTAGAATAATAATCTATGCATATGAGAAACTTGACTTATATGAAATGGAATAAATCAATACCCACACTGCCCCACAGATGAACTGAATAAGCTAGTGTCTCTTACTTTGACTGATGTGATATGCATTGGAGATGACACAACTCTGCACTACTTACTTTATCTGTTGACATCTCTCGCCCAAACATTAAATCTCTTAGTCTTTCTTTGTGCTTGAAAACTGACATACGTGACTTATGTATCTTTCAAATATTTGTCTTCTTAGTTAATTGGAAACTAATATTTTGTCAGCTTTAAGCACTAAAGCCTGGATACAGCTTATTTCTTCTCTGAAGGAAATATAAGAGTGAGTTTCTTTCCTTATGACTAGATTCATAGATTCATAGATTATTACTAGCCTATAGACCCAGGGCACCTTTCTAAGCCTAGACAAGTTTTCCCAAAAACAACTAATAATCTCAGTAAACAAAGCATGGAGGTGATCAATTAAAAAGAGTAAGTGATTTCATTCTTTATTAGTGTAGAAATTCATCAGATTCAAATCAATAAAGAGTCACAGTCATTTAAAACATAGACTAGCCAATCAGAATGTTTGTAGCCAGTGTAAAGTTGTAATTAAAGAAACAAAACATCTCATATATCTTAATCCAGCAATAAGTATTAGAAAGTAACTGATTCATAAACAGTTGCTTTGTAAAATAACAATATTACAATAATATACACTTTTAAACACAATATTTAAACAAAGTAATATAATTCAGTATTTAAAGTTTATCAGCTCTAGGGTGCAGTAAACTAGACAGTGAAATTTTGTCATTTAAACTAGGGGTTTGCGTTGCATTCAGTAAAACTTGCTAATAAACTTCCCTGGTTTCCAGAAAGGCTGACAAATTGCCTCCTTGTGGGTTATGATATACTTTTTTCCAACACACAAAAACATGTATTAAAATGACTACACTTATTAGCATATTTCAGCAAAGCATTATAAATATGTTTTCTTTTATAACATAGTTATGCTGATATATCCTATATTTTAAACTTTTTTTTCTCATTTTTCTGACATAAAAAACAGACAAGATAAACATGTGGCCAGGTAAACAACACCATAGGTTCAACAGTCAAAGGAACCTTCAATTCCAATTACCCTAGGGCAATTGTTCACCACAATATTGGGTTTCTCATTGATAAATGAACACTGCATACAGGATCCACACTTTTTTCAAACCTTTAGCAAGGGGCTTATATGGGTACATTTGTGCTTATGAGTTTCCAAAATATGTTTAATACTCCTACCCTCATTAAATATATTCTTTGGGTGATCTATTTTTCCAGTTAAACCAAAAACTCCAAAAACATAGGTCTAGTTATTGTCAAACATGGGTCTAATGGTCCCATTACTGTGGTGATAAGTCATCACCATAATGTTGGAGAACCTGTTGTCTGACCCATTGTTCTTATTAGAAAGTTTGGAAATACGTAAAAGTGGTCCACAATGATATATCTGTGTATCTGTATAAATTAAATCAATTTGTCTATCATTGTTAAAGGGTATTCCCTATCAACAAACATTTGCTTCAATTGTATGAATTCATTGTTGAAGACATTATCTTCCATAGTAAGCCTGGAGAGATGAATCACTTTTCCTTTGAACAGGTTCTTCTTTTGCCAATAAGAACGAGAAGCTGTTAAAGTGCAAATAACTATTAGAATATATGGTCTAATATAAACTGTTGATTCATACATATGTTTATCATAATTTTTATAAATGTTAACATCCAAAAGGTTGCAGCTGTCAACCTCTATCTGAAAGATAGAAATGTAGCAGTAGAATTAATGTATTCAGTAAATAAATTAATTTTATCAGGATTACCTTTCCACAAAATTAAAATATCATCCAGCTATCTAAAATATTTCATTATGTAATCTTTAAACAGTGAAGGAAAAATATAATTAATTTCCCACCACCCGGGTATAATATTGGCAAAAATAGGTGCAGCTGATGCTCTCATGACCACACCCCTTATCTGTTTAAAAAATTTCATCTTGAAACATCACAAAGTTGTTTTTAAGTATCAGTTCCATTAATGAATGCAAAACCTGCATGAATAATCCAATGAGATACCCATAGTCAAAGCTTCTGAAAATATGGTTAAACCTTCTTCATGTGGAATTACCAAAAATGAATCTATAACATCAATACACAACAAAATAATATCATCATAATAATCACATTCAGACAGCTCTTTAAGAAAATGCCAAGAGTCAACAAGAACATATGGTTTGTCTTGGAAAAAAGCCCTTACGTTTGTGGTCCACAAATCTGTCTTTGACTCCCTAGCAGCCACTATGGTTCTCAAAGGGGAGTTAGCCAAATGTTTGTGGAACTTCAGAATACAAAGGATAAATGGTATATAAAGCCTTTGTACCCTAAGATAACTCATTTCATCAGGCTGATAGGAAAACTCTAGAAGTAAGGTCATTCAAAATCAAATCTATTTTGCCATAGACTACATTTAACTCATTATGAGAGCTAGAGATAAAAATGTACCATCATGTAAATAATTCATTTTCCCAGTGTTTCCCATTCCCTTAGTCGTGCTTTATGAGTGATAATTGACATGTGACTTATGTATCTCTCAGACATTTGTCCTAGTTAATTGGGAACTATTATTTTGTCAGCTTTATGCACTAAAGTCTGGATACAGCTTATTTCTTCTCTGAAGGAAATATAAGGTTGAGTTTCTTTCCTTACTCATAGATTCATAGATTGTCAATAGGCTAAAGACCCAGGGGGCCTTTCTAAGCCTAGCCGAGTTTTCCCAAAAGAAAAATGATGTCCTGTATCCAAATAGGGCAGATGGCCAAGCATTTATAAGCTACCTCTGTCTATAATGGACATGGGTGCTAGGATTGGTGTAAATTTCCTATTCCCCATCCACTGCTCTACTTTGTACTTAAATTGGGTAATAAACAAACTCAGATTCAGATGGATAGGAAGCCTGTTCCATAGAAGTGGCAGTCTCTGGGACACATATCTGCCTCTCCAGCATGTTCTGTTTAAGTCACAGACAAAATTCAGGTCTTCAGACCTTGTATTTCTGGTACTCTTTGATTTACAAATATGTAGGAGATTCATAAGTGTGGGGTTTGCAGATGACTTGTATGCCAGGCATAGATCACCCCTCAACAATCTATGGGAGACTGAGTAGAGGGAAAGGGCTTTAAGACACTCTATGTGAGGCAGGTTTGTTATGCATGTAAAACTTAGAATATTAGCAATATAAAATAAGAATCTTTAAACAGTGAAGGAAAAATATAATTAATTTCCCACCACCCGGGTATAATATTGGCAAAAATAGGTGCAGCTGATGCTCTCATGACCACACCCCTTATCTGTTTAAAAATTTAATCTTGAAACATTACAAAGTTGTTTTTAAGTATCAGTTCCATTAATGAATGCAGAACCTGTATGAATAATCCAATGAGATACCCATAGTCAAAGCTTCTGAAAATATAGTTAAACCTTCTTCATGTGGAATTACCAAAAATAAATCTATAACATCAATACACAACAAAATAATATCATCATAATAATCACAGTCCGACAGCTCTTTAAGAAAATGCCAAGAGTCAACAAGAACATATGGTTTGTCTTGGAAAAAAGCCCTTACGTTTGTGGTCCACAAATCTGTCTTTGCTCCCTAGCAGCCACTATGGTTCTCAAAGGGGAGTTAGCCAAATGTTTGTGGAACTTCAGAATACAAAGAATAAATGGTATATAAAGCCTTTGTACCCTAAGATAACTCATTTCATCAGGCTGATAGGAAAACTCTAGAAGCAAGGTCATTCAAAATCAAGTCTATTTTGCCATAGACTATATTTAACTCATTATGAGAGCTAGAGATAAAAATTTACTATCATGTAAATAATTCATCATTTTCCCAGTGTTTCCCATTCTCTTAGTCATGCTTTATGAGTGATAATTGACATGTGACTTATGTATCTCTCAGACATTTGCCCTAGTTAATTGGGAACTATTATTTTGTCAGCTTTATGCACTAAAGTCTGGATACAGCTTATTTCTTCTCTGAAGGAAATATAAGGTTGAGTTTCTTTCCTTACTCATAGATTCATAGACTGTTAGGCTAAAGACCCAGGGGGCCTTTCTAAGCATAGCCACGTTTTTCCAAAAGAACAATGGTGTACTGTATCCTAATAGGGCAGATGGCCAAGCATTTATAAGCTACCTCTGTCTATAATGGACATGGGTGCTAGGCTTGGTGTAAATTTCCTATTCCCCATCTACTGCTCTACTTTGTACTTAAATTGGGTAATAAACAATCTCAGATTCAGATGGATAGGAAGCCTGTTCCATAGAAGTGGCAGTCTCTGGGACACATATCTGTCTCTCCAGCATGTTCTGTTTAAGTCACAGGCAAAATTCAGGTCTTCAGACCTTGTATTTCTGGTACTCTTTGATTTACAAATATGTAGGAGTTTCATAAGTCTGGGGTTTGCAGATGACTTGTATACCAGGCATAGATCACCCCTCAACAATCTATGGGAGACTGAGTAGAGGGAAAGGGCTTTAAGACACTCTATGTGAGGCAGGTTTGTTATGCCTTGTATTTTTTTGTAAGGAGCCTCTGAGGTCACTCTAGCTGCTGCATATGACTTGTCAGATACATACTGAAGAGAGCATTATACTTTATGAGTGGTCTGATAGGGGCAGAGTATGGTTGGATAATGACCTCTTTGGACCCATGTTCCATGCCCTTACTTATAAGTTTTGCAGCATAAAAGGATTTCATTACCACCGTGGTCACATGGTGGTCAAACGTAATGCTGCTGTCTACATGCGTACCCAAAACCCTGACCACTAGGTTGATTCTTAGGGATGGAGGACTCTGCTAGTGACTAGCCTCTTGGTTTAGGTGACCTCACCTATTTTGACTTCTTAGGTCTTATCGGTGAGCCAGTTGGCTATCCAGCAGGTGATAAGAGGGTTTGTACCTAATTTAGTGAGCTTGTCTATAATGCCTGAGTGGGGTATTCTTTCAAATGCCTTGGCCAGGTTGAGGTAGGTTGTGTGCACAGTCTTGCTCTAAACCCTCTCAAAAAAGTCCACCTTCCTACAACACAGCTGAACTATGATGGGTACAGAGTTTGCATGTTACCTATGTCTTCATTTTTCATGTCCATGATGATGATTCTTTCCATGGCTTTACATATGAGGCTGGATAGATGTATGGGCCTGAAGTTACCAGGATCAGTGGTTGGACCTTGTCAATGCTGGGGAATGACAGTAGCTTTCTTCTATTCCTTAAGCAATAAGCTCCAATTGAAAAGTGATTTAAGTGGACCAGAGAGGTCATGTTTCATCCTATTTAGTAAGCATCCTGGGATGTTATCAAGGCTCATCAATGCAGTGTTTTTGACCTTGGAAAAATGCATTGATGATCTGTTGCTTAGTAATGGTTGGTGGTATTGTGGTATGCAGTATTTCCTTTGGACTATCCAGTGGGGTGAGGGATATGAGGTGATTCTGCCAGCCAAAAGGCTGGCAATGGCCTCCAGTTCAGTGTGTATGATGCAATTTACTATACGTTCTGCACATTGCTGCATATTTCCCTTGAGGTAATGGACATAGCTGTAGAAAGCTTTATGGTTGTCCTTTGCCTGAGAAGTTATTTTTTTCTTCAGATTTAGCCTTTGAAGTACTAATTAACTCTTTTGGCTGCCTATTTAGATTGATTTGGGGGGTTTAGTATGTTGGTCTTTGTTCTTCTTACACTTGGCCAAGATTTGTTTTCTTTTGTTGTATAACTGACTGATGTTACGATTCCACCAGAGTGGCTTTTCTTTTGAGTTTGTCGTATTCTTAATGTAAGTGGTCACAGCTCACTCAATACAGCTATCAGTATGGCTGCACATGGATTTTGTGAATACCTCAGCATATGCTGTGGTGTTTATTGGGTTTGGATGTGCTTGGAATTTAGCTAAGGTGTCACTTCGTAAAAAACAGGTTAATTTTAGAATAGTTAATAAAGTTTTTGGTTTAGCTCAGTCCCCAGATTGAATTCATATTTCAAGTAATACTGCATTATGGACATTACCTTGGGTGAGGAATATTGTTCCCCTGTGTTTGTGAGACCAAGGTCAAGAATGTTTGTATCTCTGGTAGGAAAATGGACCAACTGTTCCAGGATGTTGGCATTAATGAAGTTTAAGACCCTCTCGGGTTGTGCATTAGAAGTGGTGTTGATGATTTTTGCCATCCTTTCATTGTAAATCTTTCAGTAGTTGCATTTCTTTTTGTTTAATTGTGACAGTATCAGTAGCCCAACAGACAGTGCACTTGTCTCTGGTGCAAAAGGCTGTGAGTTCTATACCCATACCAGGTAGATCAATTGTTGACACTGCAGTGGTGCAGCATAAGGGGGGAAGTGCACTCCTTAGTGCGCCATCCTTCAGATGAAATGTTAAACTGAGGCTCCGTCTGCTTTGTGGCAGCATGGTTGGATGTGAAAGATCGCATTTTACCTATCAAAAAGAGCAGGGGTTCTTTATTTACATAATCCATAAGTATTTTACACAATCACATATATAGATAGATAGATAGATAGATAGATAGATAGATAGATAGATAGATAGATAGATAGATATATGGTTTACTATTAAAATTATGAATGGAGATGCTCTGTAGATGGAAGACCGAAAGACAGATGCTCCATTTTCCTTGTTGCTGAACATCTCTGTATTTGAAAGTTCATATCAACGAATGCACTGTGCATTCGCTGAAATGAACTCAAAGTACTGCACAGAGCTCATGGTACAGTGCGGTTGGGACATTCATCCCTTTCCTCACTGTAGTGCAATTTTGGAGTTGGAATATATAATTAGCAGAGGGTGTGGGGGGAGCAGGGGGCTTGCCTCCTTGCAAAAAAATGATCTGAGGTGTAGGAGTTTTATTTAATTGAACTCCTATACGGACATCACGTGGTCTGTTCAGTGATCAGCAGTTGACATTGTGCCATGTTATATATTTTTACTTTCGTTTTTTTCCAGTGTTCCTAATGGGATTTATTTTTCCGTTCATCTAGTACCTACCTATGAACCTATGAACCTATATATATATATATATATATATATATATATATATATATATATATATATATATATATATATATATATATATATATATATACACACACACACACACACACACACACACACACACACACACACACACACACACACACAGTATATAGTATTTAAAAATCTTTTTTTATTTTACTTCATCATATATAACACATACTTATTAGTTTTTAGTTTTTGACCCCCACTTTAATTTCCACAACCAAAACCTTATTCTTTTCAATATCATTGCTAAGTCATATTTTACATTAAACATTATTTCTTTAACTCTCTGATTCCAGATTAGCCACAGTTTGGCAAACATTTTTTATCATGATTTTCTACCTTTTTTTTTACATTTATATCTGGAGTAGCCAAATCCAATCATGTCCATATTGAAATTACTTACATCTTTAAACTCATTCAAATATTTTCTCTCTATAATCTTTTCCCATTAAAATTTTTACCCTTTTACATTGTATAAAAAACATGTTCACATATTTCTAATTCACCACAATATAGACTATGTCTTTTATATTTTTATATGGCATATTTGCCTTCACTGGTAGCTTTCATATATTTTTTAAATCTCAGTATCATTCCTTTTCCCATTGTTTAACTCCTTCCAAGGATATATCCTGTAATAGTTTTCTATAATCTTTTCATACCATTTTTTCTATCGTTTTCAATTTTTTTTCAGATTAATTTTCTACAAGATAATCTTATCCCTTGATAATTTTCCATTTCTTTATTACAACAGCTGCTCCTTTTTTAACTAAAAAAGTCAATCATTCCATTTTATACTTCACACTTAATATTTTCATTATTAATGTATCCTCATTATCTTTTAAATGCTTCATCACTGTGTATAATTGTAAGGATTACATATAGGGTCTATATCATATGAGCGAATCGCACAAATTACGAACGCTCATAATATTGAATATACTGGACCTCAAAGTGCTTTTTCTGAGATCGCGGTACAGTGAAGAATGGGATATTTGCCTTTTCCTCACTGTAGTGCAATCTCAGACTTGGAATATATATTTAGCGGGGGGTGTGGGGGCACAGCCTCCCACAATAGGAAGTTTGAGGTCTGGTACTTTCACTGTTATGAGCGTTCGCAATTTGCGCAATTTGCTCATATGATATAGACATATACACTATAGGGTTTATTAACCCTGAAACTCCATTTTAATTATGAACACATAACACCCTGCTTTTTATCAGATTTAACCTTGACCGCATATAAAGGTGAATATATTGTATAAGGCCTTCTCTAAATTTAAAGGAATACTAAAGATACTAGTTAAATAAGTAAACTTTGCTAACAGAACTGACTTTATTAGATATACTTTCTTTTTAAAGGAAAGCCTAAAAGACTTCCTAAACATACATATTTTTTTAATTCCTCTATTTTCTCTTTCCATACAGAATTTATAATTTCTTGCTTCCCAAAGTCTGTTCCAAGGATTTTATTTTTGCCTTTATTAAATTCAACTCCACCAATCTTTCCTTCAAAACCTAAGCCTTCACTTTTATCTTTATTTAATACTAGCCCAAACACCTTAATATTTTCTTGTAACTGCTTTATTACTACATTCGTGCTAACATCATTTTTAGTTGTAATGATAATGTCATCTGCATAACTCAGCAATATGGACATTTTTATCCCTTCCTTAGAAATATAACTATTAACATCCATCTCCTTATTCATGTATGTCAATATTACATTCATTAATAGTGTGAATAATGTACCACTCAATGGACATCCTTGCCAGATACCCTTTTCTACTTTATATCATCACTTTACCATCCATTTATCATAATCTTTACTATATTATACTCGTATGCTGACATACACACATTTTTAATCTTCTAACTTATCTTATACATATCAGCTAAATCCCATAATAATAAATGATTTATCAAATCAAATGCTTTACTTAAGTCTCTTACCATCACTTTTGTCAGAGCATTTCTAATTACTATATCATCTACTAATTCCCTAATTATTAATAACAAGTCTTTGACTGTTTTACCTTTTATACCAAAGACATAATTATTTGCAACCTTACCTACTTTTCCTTCCATTCTTTTGTGTAATATTTTCATAAAATCTTATAATCTGTATTATTTAATACAACTGGCCTCCAGTTTTGAATTTCTCCCTTCTCTCCTTTTTCCATATAAGTCTGATGATACCTCCACATGACTCAATTCAAAAAAACATTTTTAATCATTCATTTAATATTTTTATAAACCACTTTTTTACTCTAAAGTCAGATTTTTATACATCTTATATTCTATTCTGCCTGGTCCTGCTGCAGAATCTAAATTCATTCCTTTTGTTACCTGTTCTAATTCTTCTATTTCTATCTCTTTTTCTAAATCCTTATTCTCCATATCTGAAAAAGTACATACCTCCCACTTCTTCCATGTCTTACTTCTCTGTTCTTTAAATACTGTCCTAATATATTCTTTTACAATATTCATAATCTCTCGTGTGCTACATATCTTTTTTTTCCAAAAACTTTTTATTGATTATTAAGTAATAAATAAAACAAAAACAACATGAAGAATAAACATTAAAATATACTTGTAGAAGTTAGGAGTTATATGAATTCACATTGGTTATAAAAGCATATAGTTCATTTTGTGTGAATAATAACTTGTATAACTATATACAATCTTACAAAAGTTAACCGAAATGCAAAACACTGTCTGAAATTAAGTATTAATGTCAAAAACAAAAACAATTTAACTAGCCCAAATTATGTTATGACTCAATAAGAAGAGATATGACAAAACAGTTATATACAGTTGATAATGAGTAAGACTTTTTCTAATACTTTGCTGATAAGAGCCAATTTTTGGGGCTTTTCACTAATGTTTTCTGTGCAGCAATATATGAGTAAGCCAAGGATTGGAAATTTTCCCAGTTTAGTTTGGTGCGGTCAAACCAGTTTTTGGTAATGTAGAACTTTATAAGCAAACATATGTATATTATTACATGTGAATCTAACCTAGAAAGAGGTATTTTGGGAATATGAAGAATTGCTAGTTCCCAGGATAAAGTGGATTCATGATACCCCATTTTTTGCAAACGTACTTTCAATGAGGTCCAGAGTTTGTGTGAGTAATGACAAGACCATATAATATGCATAAGATCAGCATTTGTAAACGAACAACATGAGCAGGAGGAAGATTTGCTGGGATTAAATTTGTTAAGTTTATTAGGAGTGTGATAAGCATTATTATTAATCATTAGCTGGGTATAGTAAAGTTTCTTAAAGGGTGAGAATTCTAGAGTGGCTTTGATAGCAGAAATTTTCTGATTTATATTTAGCTGTGAGTTATATCTATCCCAATACTTAGAAAAAAGACAATCTGAATTATGAATTATATCCATTAAAAGACTATACAATTTAGACAGCATTTTCGCTGGAAGTAACAAAGTTTGAATCAACATGTCTAAATTAATAAGATCCTGAATTTTTGGATTTATATGGGCAAATTTAGCATTGATAATTTCTCTTAACTGACGAAGGATAGTGATATATCTACCTCTGACCTCAAATATATTGCATAGGCTAGTTAAGGTTTCATCTTTATGTTTCAAAATATCCCATAAATTTAGATTTTTTTATTAGAGGGAAACTTGAGAGGTTAATCATACTATTATCTAGTTTAATATTAGGGTTTAAATGGATTGGCTGTAGTAATTGCAAAGAACCATCTAAATTAATATATTTTAGCAACTCTTGAAAACATTTAACCTTCTGTTTTAAAATTTTAGAGATTTTAAGAGTATTCATAATTTCCATAGATAGAAATGGAAGTGTCAATGGATTAATTTTTTCATTAAAATATGCTGGTGCAAGAACTTAATCCAGTTAGGAAGATTTTTATAGTTTCCACTATTCACATTAGTGATAGATAATAATTTATTAGCTGAAATAATTAAATAGTAAAGATAGAAGTTTGGTAGACTTGAACCCCCCTTACTTTTAGGTAGCAATAACTTAGAGTATGAAATCCTAACTGATTTAGGAAACCAGATAAATTTAGCTAATTCCTTGTGTATCTTAGAAAAAAAAGACTTGGGAATTATTTAATCTGTAGAGTTAAATTGGAAAAGGAGTTTAGGGAGAATATTCATTTTAATTACCGCAGTCTTGGACAAAAGAGAGAAATTTAGTAGTTCCCATTTGCGTAGGTCAAGTGTAATTGACGACCATGTTTTTGTTAAGTTATTTTGGAATGTGGAGAATCCATTGTGCATAAAATGAATTCCCAAATATTTAACACCATAAGTTATTTGAAAAGAGGATTCGGGGAATAAATGCATCTTGTGAGCATGAGGATTAATAGGAAAAATATGAGTTTTTTTGGAGTTAATCTGATAGTCCGAAACTTGTGAAAATTCGCTGATAGAGTTGTTTAACTTTACAAGATCTGTAGTAGGTGTTTGAAAGTATAACACCAGATCATCTGCAAATGCTGATAAAAGAAATTTTGTATTCAGAATTCTGGGGACTCTATGAAAGGAGTTTTGAGATATACTTAATAACAATGGTTCTATGTAAATGTTAAAAAGGAAGGGGGATAGTGGGCATCCTTGCCTTGTGCCATTAGTGATTTTGATAGGATTAGAGGATTTCCTATTAATATATAAGAGAGGAGAAGAATATAAAGGGTTTTGATTAATTCTATATATGAAGTAGGAATATTAAAGTGAATCATGGTACTAAACAAAAAATTCCAATTCACCCTATCAAAAGCTTTCGTTGCATCAAGAATCAGTGCATATATAGGATTACTGTCTGTCTTGGTAAAATGTAATAATGTATCCAAAGTCAAAGTGTTGTCCCAAGTATGTCTGTGAGATATAAAGCCAGCTTGATCAGGTGATATTATCAGTGGTAACATTTTTTTAATCTGTTAGCTAAGAGAGAAGCTAAAATATTTATGTCTTTGTTGATTAGAGAAATTGGCCTGTAATTATGTGGGTCTGATTTTTCTTTATTATTTTTAAGAATCAGTATGGTTTTTTGAGGTGTTCCAATATATAAGTCAGATATACCATTTGTCTTTATGTGGTTATACACTTTGTGAAGAAAAGGTGCTATCACCTGTTTGAAAGTTTTAAAAAATTCAGTTGTGAAACCACCTGGGTCAGGTGATTTACCATTTTAAGTCTATCTATAGTGTCTATGATCTCTTGGGTATCTATTGGAGTTATAAGTATGTTGTGTTGTTCTTCATTTAATCTAGGAAATTTAATAGCAGACAAATACCTATCTATACACTGATTATCTTTCATGTCAGCTTTTTTGGAGTACATATCTGTAAATAAAGAGGTGAAGAACTGTAAAATCTCCTCATCTGTACTGTATATCCTATTCTCATAATGTAAAGGTGTTACTCTAGGTGAGTTATGATTATTTTTAATTATTCTAGCTAAAGTTTTGGAAGGTACTTGCGCCCATTCAGAGTAAGTGGCCAACATTCTTTGCTCTAATATAGAGAGATTATGCTGATGAAGAAGTAAAAGTTCTTTTTGAGATTCCTTAATTTGCTCATAATATAGAGAACTTGGATTCATTTTATGCAAGTTTTCAAGGGATTGAATTTTTTCCCTTTAAAAAAACTCTTTATTATTATATTGTTTTTTGATATATGAAGCTTTGTTAATTAACATACCTGTTAGGTTAGCCTTACAAGCAGCCCATTGGATATCATAGGGAATATCTGTTGAATCAAGATTCTTGTACATTTCATGTATTATTTCATTACTTAACTTCTTAACTTCCTTATTTGAGAGTAAGTTATTATTCAGTGTCCAAGTATTATTAATGTGAGTGCACGATATGTTTGGATCTACATCAAGTACTAGAGAAATCCTCGAATGATCAGCAAAAAATCTGGGCTCTATAGAGAAATTTATTAATTAATGTGACAGGGAATCAGATATAAGAAAGAAGTCTAATCTGGACCATGCATTATAGCATTTCGAGTAGTATGTGTAGATATCTTTGCTATTTGAGTAGCCAGTAAGTGACAAAGGATCTACAAGACTCAAATCTAGCATCAATTCTTCCAGAGCTATTAAAGCTTGGTGGTTATAGGAATGTGATCTGCTAGTGCGATCTATAACTGGGTTAATAACAGAATTCCAGTCTCCTCCCACAATGATATAATGATCTTTAAAAGCAGAAAGAATGTTGTATATCTGTATGATAAATAGATGTTGGTTATTACAGGGACTGTATAAATTAAGAATTAGGAACGGTTTATCCATATTGTGTATGTTAGTAGTGAAGTAGCACCATCTACCCTCAGTATCATATTTCTCTTCAATGATACTACCTTGAAAACTCTGCTTGATTAAAATTGCGTCCCCCTTCGAATTAGAACTATTTCCTGCTGCAATTATTTTGCTAATCCATTTTTTGTTTCTTTCTTTATACCAAACTTCTCTAAGTAAGTGTGTTTCTTGTATAAAACATAAATTAGCTTGAGATTTATATAATAAATAAAATAATAATGATTTCTTGGCTTTGTTTTGTAAACCCCTCACATTCCATGACTCTAGTGTGCTACATATCTTACCTGATGAATCTTTCATTTCTCTTATTATTGTATTATTCTCTTTGATTATTTTACTTAAATAAGGTGCATGCTTTCTTCCTTTCAAAAAATATCTTTGTTTATGCAATAAATACTCTATTTTTTCTTATTCTTTTCATATATTTTCTGTTCTTTTCTAAAAAATTCTCATAATTCTTCTATAAATACTGAATCATGTTGTTATTTAATATCATATAATTCCTTTTTTCCTATATTTTTTAATCGTTTAGTTTAAAATTTAACCACCATTCCGACCAATTTTTGTAAAAGTCCCTCATTTGTACATGATCTTGCCATAATCTTGTGGCCTTTTTTCTTACTTTACCATCTTGTTTTACTTTCTTCTTTATATTCCTTTCCCTGAGTTTATATAATTATCAGTTCCTTTTGCCATAATCCATATTGCCTTATGATCTAAAAACCCTGTCAGTAATTCTTCTTGTTCAACCACTACTAAACTTTTTGATAATAAAACATATTCCATTTCTGTTATTTTCTTCCCACTTCTATATAGTCCAAGTCTCTAAATTCCAAATTTTTAACTGCACGTATTTTATAAAGTCTTTTACTACGTTAACATCATAAGCTTTTTAATTAGGCTATTTTAAATTACAATTAAAGCCCCTATTAGAATTATCTCTATATTAACTGCTACATATTGCATTATCTTTCTAAACATTTATTTCCTTTTTTATAACATAAGCATCTATTGCAATAATTCTTATAGCGTGTTCTCCCTATCTTACATCAATAACAGTAATTTTACCAGTTATAACAAGTGCAACATCTAACACTTTAATTGTAACTTTATATAATACAAGTATTCCAGATCAGGTCTCTTTCCCAAAATTCCATATTGCGTTTTTCCCCACCATACTTCTATTTGATATATTTTTGTTATATATTTTATTTATTTATTTATTTAAAAATTGTTTACAGGGAAAGTCCGACTGGGTCAGGAACTCACTTTCAGTGCAGGCTTGCAGAGAAAAGCTCCAAATGAAAGTTAAGACATTGTACATGAACAAGGCAATAACAAGTATTAAAGCAAACATTGAATAAGTAATGAATACTAAATAAGTACAGATCGATAAATGCAATAATAAAACATGTACATATTAGGAAAAATTGGATAAAAGTAAAGTGGTAAACTACACCTTTTTTGTATTTTTTTTTTTTGTTTTAGACAGGACTAAAGTAAAGAGTGAGGGTCAGACAGAGGGTGAGAATATTAGCAGCAATCATATGCTTATAACAATTGTGGAGTACGATGGGAATAGGTTCATAGGTAGGTATTAGGCGATCGGCCCAAGGGCCTACGTAAGCCTAGCCAACAAGGTTGCCTGGCTTATGCCACCCAAGATAGTTATTTTCCTGTGCCACTGTCGAGCAGAGACATAGAAGTGATCCCCGGGGTGTATTTCCTATTTCCCATCCACTCATCAAGATTTTTCTTGAAGAGTGCTAATGAAGATCTTTGCTTGATATAGATGGGTAGCCTGTTCCAGTGTATGGGAAGTCTCTGGGACAAGAATCTATCCCTCCAGCATGTCCTGTTTATTGTGGTGACAATGTTTAGGTCCCTAGAGCATGTAGCTTGGAGGGATTGGGATTTCTTTAGGTGTAGCATGTCCAACAGCTCTGGGGTTGACATAGCTTTATATGTTAGGCAGAGATCACCTCGGAGTAGGCGATATGCTACGGAGTAAAGCTGGAGTTTTTTGAGGCGGTCAGTGTAGGGCATTTGTTTGAGGCCAGTAATCCTCTTTGTGAGGTACTTCTGTGGCCTTTCCAGCTGCTGCAATGTCTTGTGAGGTACATTTCGAAAGGGGCGTTGTAGTCTATAATGAGTCTAATGAGTGTCAAATAGAGGGGAACAATGACCTCTTTTTTCCTGGATGAGAACCCTTTTATGATGAGGTGTGCCACATAGGACTTCCTGAGTACTGTGCTGATGTGACTATCAAAGGAGAGACTACTGTCCACCTGGGTCCCAAGGTCTCTTATCACACATTCGGTGTTAAGTAGATTGCTGCCTATGTGGTAGTTCATGGGTACAGAGTTTTTACCAAAGGGGATGACACTGCAATTTTTGGCATTGAGCTTGAGGCCATGGCTCTGACACCAGGCATCTGTCTCAGCGAGGCCCTTCTGTAGGATGTCCACATCATTTGGGGATTTGACTATGGCTCCTAGTTTGCAGTCATCTGCGAACTTCATTAGCCAGAGGCCTTCTGTGTTAGCCTGTACTTCAGAGAAGTAGATACCAAACAGGAGAGGTCCCAGGACAGAACCCTGTGGTACTCCACTTGTCACTGCTTTGAGGTCAGATTTGGAGTCTGCAATATTTACAGTGTGGGTTCCATCAGTGAGCCAGTTGGCAACCCATCTTGTGATGTAGGGATTTATACCTAGTTTAGTGAACTTAGCTATAATTCCAGAATGGGGGATGGTGTCGAAAGCATTGGCGAGGTCAAGATAGGCTGTGTGAACCACCTTACCCTCATTTACAGCTTTGGTGACTGCCTCAAAGAATTCAGTCAGGTTCAGGAGGCATGATCTGCCTTTCACAAACCCAAAATGGGTGGGATCCAGAGTTTGGAGGTTACCAATGTCTTTGTTTATGAGTTCCATGATGATACGTTCCATGGCCTTGCAGACCAGGCTTGTCAGGCTAATAGGTCAATAGTTCCCAGGATCAGTGGTGGCTCCCCCTTTGTGGACTGGGATAATTGTTGCTGTGCGCCATTCAGTGGGCACAGAGCCTGATGCGAGGCTGTTATTGAACATGGTGCTTACGTGGGGAGCCAGTTTGTTCTGAAGTTCATGTAAAACGCTGCCTGGGATGTTGTCCAGTCCCATGGATGCTGTGATTTTGGCTTTAGAGAGTGCAGTTTTTACCTGCATAGTTGTGATTACAGAGACTCTGAATTCTTCCTGTATAGATATGGGCCCTTTAGGGGGTGGGGGGGTAAAGTTAGCACTGAACCTATCTGCCAGGATGCTGGCAATATCAGTTGGTTCTGTAATTTTCATGCCTTTGTGCTGTAACTCAGAGCAGATCTGGGTGTTG
This sequence comes from Protopterus annectens, assembly GCF_019279795.1. Lineage (NCBI taxonomy): Eukaryota > Metazoa > Chordata > Ceratodontiformes > Protopteridae > Protopterus > Protopterus annectens. Next base: position 171,346,973 of record NC_056739.1, read on the forward strand.
CCATCGAGATTCTTGATATAGCTATAGAATGCTTTGTGGTTGTCCTTAGAATTAGTGGTGATTTTGTTTTCGTAGCTAGCTCTGGAGGATCTTATAAGGGATCTCAGCTTCTTACTGAGGCTGACCAGGGAGCTCCTACACTCATGGGATTTTACTCTCTTTTGCAGCAGTTTCTTCCTTTTGTTGTACAGTTTGTTTATGGCAGGGGACCACCAGATTGGCTTCCTTTTTTTGGAGGATAGTGTCTTGGTTCTGTTTGGGATAGCACGATCCATGCACTCGTGTAAGTGCTTATAGAGTGCATTTGTGTAGGATTCAGCAGTTGTAACTGTAGTGTCCATCTGCATGGGTGTCATGAAGTTCATCACTTCTGTCTTAAGAAGCATGAAGTTGGCTTTGGAGAAATTTTTTACCGTGGTTTCCTTGATGGGGGATGGGGGGCAGGATGTGGATATCAAGTGTGATTAGCTTATGGTCGCAGTCCAACGAGGAGTTGACTTCAGGTGTGGAACACCGGTCAGTCATGTTGGTAATGACTAGGTCTAGGATATTGTTGCTCCTGGTGGGGGTGTGGATAAGTTGATCCAGGGCATTGGAGTTTATGAATTCCAGAAAGCGCTGAGCTAAGAAGTTGGTACACAAGTAGTTTTCCCAGTTAATGGAGGGGTAGTTGAAGCCGCCCAATATTAGGGTGTTTGGTGGAACCCTAATATTTTCCAGTACATCAAGAAAAGAGGAGTGGGAATCCTGGGGCATGGTGGGGGATCTGTAGCAAGCTACAATTTGGATTGCAGTTTTGACCAGAGTTAGTTGCACTTGGATAACCTTGGATGCATTATGCTGAGCAACTAGCCTGGAGGTGTGGATATCCTTAATAAATATGGACACACCTCCGCGTTTAGTGTTTCAGTCCAGGTTACATGGCTGAAAAGTGTGGTATGAGTTATAGCCTGGTAGTGCAGGGGTGCTCTCTGGAGCTTTGAACCAGGTCTCAGTCACTGTACAGATATCAATGTTCTCCATTTTAAGGAGTGCCTTGAGTGAGTGCATTTTGAGATCTAGACTTCTAGCATTGAGTAGCATTATCCTCAGTTTTGCTTGCCTGTTCCTGTTATGGTGGTGAATTTGTTATTTGAACCTTGCCTAAAAAAGGCACTATAGGGGCAGCAAGAGCCTTAGTCAGTATACTGAATCCCAGGGGCAACAAGTGCAGGCCATCTGTGGCAAAGCATCGTGGTCTGTCGACCATGTCATCCCAAGCAGACAGATACTGGATCCCCTTAGAATGACACCAGAAGCTTAGCTAATTGTTGAAGATAATCATTTTGTCCTTGTACTGCGGTATCATTCGGGGCGATGGAAGAATGCTACTCAGGGCTAGGGTCATACCTACCTGGGCTACAAGATCGGAGAACTCATCCATGTCTCTTTTCATGTAGTCCAGGGAGGTACGTCTCAGGTCATTCACACCAACATAGACAATGACAGAGTCATATTTGTACTTGTTGTGGCGTGACCTGAGTGCATGGGTTATGTGGCGGATCCAGGCACCCAACAGGCAGCTGACAGTAAACTTCTCCTTGTTTAGCCTGGTGAGTGGGACATCAGTGTGCCTGACTATAGAGTCACCTATGACTACTGTGCTGGGTACGTTGTTTTGCCTTATTGGCTGTGGTTGAGTGGCACACTGAGTCTGTGAGCTATGTGTCATTTGGGTTGTGTTGGGGGATGGAGGTTGCTTGTGTTCCTGCTTTGGAGGTCTCTGTTGCTTAAACAGATTATTATTGAGAGCCTCCGTGAATGTTTTTGTGTTACTATGTGTGGATTTTGGTGGTGTAGATTTAGTGAGACTATGTGATGAGTGTGGTGTGGTGCAAATGTTTACCTTCTCCTCATGACTGTCAAGTTCAGTCTTGGTTGGAGAGTGCTTTACCTCCAGTTTGGCTAGATAAGTGCATCTCTCACTGGTTGTAGTGTTAGGTGGTAGGAGGAGAGGGTTGTCTGTGTACATGAGGAAATTTCTACATTGCCACAAGATGCCCAGATTCATCAGATAGAAAGGAGAGAACACTGGGAGCTGACCCTTGGACATGCTTGAATAAAAAAATATTTTCCTCTAGATAAGTGAGGAAAGTGAGTACAAGAGCTGTTTTTCTCTAAGCAAGTGAGAAAAGTAAGTACAAAAACCGTTTTCCTCTAGGTAATGAGGAAGATTGAGTGCTATAATAATTAGTAGCTTATTTAGTGCTTACAAGTTCTGAACAAGTGCTGAGCATGAATAAGCAAATTTAAGTGCTAAAACTAAGAATCTGTATCTGCACTAGACAAGTTACAGGACAGATACAAGTGCAAATGCAGGCTTTCAAATCAGAAAGTTGAGAGAGATGGAAGAGATTGCCCAAACGGCCATTAACTACAATCTCTGGGCCAGAAACACTCCTTATGTGGTAGACAGGTTACCTAGTGCTTACCACTCCCACTGATAAGCTAGAAGGCTTCCCTCCAACACATAAAGGCTTGGGGGGCTCAGTAGTGTAGAAATATATAATAATAATAGTGTAATAATAGTGAAGAAGTATATAAAGTTTCTTAGTTTGATATGTCAATGGTTAGTGAATGAAATTCATGGTCTGGGGATCTACAGTATTAGAAGGAAAGGCCCCTTGAGAGTGATTAGAGTTCACCTATTAGGGAATGAGCAGGGGCAGGGCTGATTACAAAGAACATTTTTTTAGGGTATGTTTGAAGTTGTTAAAGCATTGAATGATATTAATGTCTGGAATCTAATATCTTCCAGTATAATAACATCACTATCTAACTTTTACACCACTCCAAAATCCTTATCCTCCTTTCCAACTTTTTAAAACTATTCACATTTACTGGCAAATCTTTACACATAACTCTACTTTAAATAAGTATGTATTCATCCTTTTCCTTTATTTTATTCTTTTTTTAAGTTTTCTATATTTTTCCTTTTTCCTTCTCTCAATCTTTTTCCAATTGAATTTCTTTTTTGTCTAACTATATTCCATTTAGCATCATCATTCTCATTTAAGCTTGACTCTTCTTCTTCAACATTTACTGTACTTAAATCATCTTTCACTTTATTTTTTTTGAGTTACTTGTTCCATATCAGTACTACTTTTTTAAATTTTTTTCTCTTCTACGTCATTTTCCATAACATTTCCTTATTACCTTGTTCTATTACATTCTCTGTTACATCTGATGCTACGTCATTTACAATAACATTTCCTTATTATCTTGTTCTAATACATTCTCTGTTACATCTGATGCTATGTCATTTTCCATAACATTTCCTTATTTCCTTGTTCTAATACATTCTCTGTTACATCTGATGCTACGTCATTTTCCATAACATTTCCTTATTTCCTTGTTCTAATACATTCACTGTTACATCTGATGCTACTTCATTTTCTTCACCCCCCCCCCAAAATGCCATACTTTTTTACATTTATAACATTTAGGTTCACAAACTTTTGCATCATGTCCTAAACCCCCACATATAAAATACTTTCTTTTTCACATTTGTTAATTAAATGATCCATTTTTCCACACACAAAACATGTCCTTGGCTGTCCCCAGTATCTCACCAAACCTCTGTCTCTGTTAGCATTAATAACACTTGGAATATGTACAATACAATCATTTTCCAGTTTCAATATCACATTGCAATCCCATGCCCTACTTCATAAAACTCTATTATCATACACTTTTGATCAATTCAGCACATTATTGCATAGATTTAATAAATGCTTTTTTAGAGTCTCTTTTTCAACTTCAGTTTAGAATTGAATATTAATGTTTTTTCTTAGTTTGCCTAAAAGAGGGCTTAAGAACATATAAGTTTCACAATGAGCAATGTTTCTTTTTTTCATATTCCTCTATAAACTTTTCATTATCTGCCCAGTCTTGAAAATAATGTCACAAAAAAATCTCTTTATTAATATGTGTAAATGCTCTTAACTCATTTGTTTTAATCGTGAGCATCTTAATAACTTAATTCCATACCTTGTATTGGTCCATTGGAGCATCTTCCTTCTTTTCAAACTCGAACCTTAAACAGTCTAAGTCTTTTAACTTTCATTTCTTCTACTTAATTGCCATGTATTCCTTCTCCCTCCATTTCAGCATATGATTTCTTCTCTGTTTGTGTCTCCTGGTTCTGCTGTCCTTCTTCCTTCTGTATTCTTGCCATCATTTTCCCCACAATAATTCCTTTCCATCTTCCAGTTCACTTTCCTCCAGCATCTCCAACAATATATCATTCTGCAACCCTCCCGACTGGAGGGTTGTAATCATACATTCCTGTGTTACATCCTTGAATTCAAAAAGCTTCTGCTGGAACACCTCTTATGAATCTAGCTCCACTGCATCTTCTGCATTCCTACTACTTTGAAAAGGCTTGACTGCCTTTTCTTCCATCTCCAAAACACAATACTTCTCTCTCGTGCTGTTCTTGGCTTCTGACTTCTTCTCCAATGAAATAAGCATCTCTGCTGTTCCGTTAACAGTACCGCAATCACAATTTACTTCATTCTGCTCTACACTCTCCATTTTTGCTTATGGTAACTTCTCCGACCTGCCTTCCCGCATGGAACGAAAGACAGGAAGCACCACAATAGAAAGATTCTGGTATGTGAATAAGTACATGAGAGTAGGGGAAGTTCCCCAGTGCCCTAACCAAATTTACCCTAGTAGCATAAATACCCACTCTGGTCTCCACTGAAAAGATGCTACTAGCCTAGTAGGACTAATCCAGTCAACAAAAGATAAAAATAAATAAAAAGAATCATACTATATTAAGCAATTTGCATTTATATTAAAAACAGAAGCATTATACTCTTTTGCAGTTTCCATATAAACAAGTACAGTGTAGTGTATATAAATGCCAAGTGATATTGACTGTATATGATTAATATGTGAAGGACCACAGTTTAGTAACTCACATTTGCACTTGCTCAGTTTAGCAAAATATATCTGTTAATACCAACAAACTGAAGCAAAAAAGTTGATCAGAGAATTTATTCACAGATTAATATCATATTTCATTTATCAGTTATAACTAATCATTTCAGGGTGCTGAAGCAGAACAACATCAATGCCAGTATTCAGAAAGCAGCATGTCTGTTTTATTCTGTCCGAAAATGAAATAGTGTGGCACCACAGTATATCATATGTAATCACGCTTAATAAAAGTTTAACTCTACTACTGATCTAGAGAAATTTAATGTAAGAAAAAGCAGGCAAGTTGTTCCATAATTTCAGGTGTAATTTCAAAAGATAAAAAAGTTTTGTACTGGATCTTTATCATACCATTTAAAATTTAATCAAAGACTTCTGTAAACAGAATGAAATTATATTTCTTGTTCACCGATTTCTTGTTACAGAATATTTAGGTATACCTAAACGATGATAATAACATTTGCAGTCAACTCCTTTGTCGATAATATAGCATTTATTAATGGCAGATAATATAAGATTACAAATATCTTACATACATTTGCAGGCCAAGAAGTATGCAGAAGATCTGCCACTGAGTTCTCATTACAAATTAGGCTGTACAGGAAATGTAGTTTACCCACTGAGACCAACTTATGGAGACATAACTATTATGAAATGATATAAAGTGCAAATTTCATGAGTGTTTGAGTATAATAATATTTTATATGCAGTATCCCAGATAATCTACCATTGAGGGTAGATATTTTAAAAACTTTTCAAAGAGATGGGCATATGGATACCCCAGCAGAAGTCTGAATTTATGATAGAATTATACAGAAAAACACAAAACCTTTTTTTTAAATAGTTCTTCAATAGTGTACCACGTCAAATGTAATTTTCTTGTACTTAAGTAATGGGGTAGACTTCAGTGTGGCAATCCTAATCAGGTTTAACAAAGAATATGGAGAAGGTTTATGGCAATATTTCAATGTCATTGCTTTGTTATATATTATTTCCAAACCATCCATCAGATAAATCAAGGAAATGTCATAAAACAATGGAAAATGTTCAACCCTTAATGGTAGTAATAGTGGTACTGGGATTGTCAAAAAGAGGCTGTCACAAGTGAAATAAATTGAAAATCTCTATTTTCTTCAATAGTGAATGAAAATTTAAAAACAAGGAATTATAAATATGCTGATAATTGAATACATCCCACATAATTCCTGTTGAGAAAATGTATAGCTCTGCGTGAGAAATTCAAGGGTTTAATTTGTGACCTTACAGCTTGACTCCATAATGGGATATTTTGAGAAGCAGATTCATAATGAGATAAACTAAATGAAGGGTTAATAACTCATATAAACAAATACAAAAGCTGGCAGTTTGGTACTTTAAGCCAGATGGATATACCCAGTATTTCCAGATGTAGTTTTGCATCAAGCACAATTTCCCTTAAGAGCACACAGGGAACACACTCATTCAGGGGTCTGGGTTTCTCTATCTGTCTCCCTCCAGGTCTCCAATCAGACTCCCCAGTGGCACAGCTATAGAGTTGAGACCTCAGCTGGGTGTCCAAGCCAAGTTCTCCACCAGTCTCTTTGTGAAACTATTGCTTTGTGCCCCTGCTCCAACAAAGCAGCTGGCGCATATAGATTTTGAGATTTGATTTACACACACACACACACACACACACACACACACACACACACACACACACACACACATACACACACACACACCAATTTACTAGCTATGCCCCCTTCTGCCCAGACTATAAGGTAGTTGCACCACCACCAGACACCATCAAGCTAGCTACTCCAAAGCTCTTACAAGGGTACCAAATTATACTGAGTGAAATTAATATTAATGCAAATGGTAGTGTTTGGCCAATCTGGTAAGGCTTTCAGGAGTGACCAGAGCTGTCACCAAATATATATAAGTACTCTCAGTGATTAAAATATTCTACAAAAGATCAGCCACAATGAAAAATTTAAATATATTTAATAATAGGAAGGTGCTTGGTGTGACATCTGGACAGAGGAAGGAGGACAAGGAGACCTGGTGGTGGAATGAGGAAGCACAGGAGAGTATACAGAGGAAGAGGCTGGCAAAGAAGAAGTGGGATTGTCAAAGAGATGAAGAAAGTAGACATGAGTATAAGGAGATGAGGCGCATGGCAAAGAGAGAGGTGGAAAAAGCTAAGGATAAGGCATATGGAGAGTTGTATGAGAGATTGGACACTAAAGAGGGAGAAAAGGACCTGTACTGATTGGCTAGACAGAGGGACAGAGCTGGGAAAGATGTGCAGCAAGTAAGGGTGATAAAGGATAGTGAGGGAAAGGTACTCACAAGAGAGGAGAGTGTGTTGAGTAGATGGAAAGAGTATTTTGAGAGGCTGATGAATGAAGAGAATGAGAGAGAGAAGGTTGGATGATGTGGGGATAGTGAATCAGGAAGTGAAACAGATTAGCAAGGAGGAAGTAAGGACAGCTATGAAGAGGATGCAAAATGGAAAGGCTGTTGTCCCAGATGACATCCCAATGCAAGCATGGAGGTGCTTAGGAGAAATGGCAGTGGAATTTTTAACTAGATTGTTTAATGAAATTTTGGAAAGTCAGAGGATGCCTGAGGAGTGGTGAAAAAGTGTTTTGGTACCTATCTTTAAGAATAAGGGTGATGTGCAGAGCTGCAGTAACTACAGAGGGATAAAATTGATCAGTGACAGCTTGAAGTTATGGGAGAGAGTAGTAGAAGCTAGGTTAAGAAGGGAGGTGATGATTAGTGATCAGCAGTATGGTTTCATGCCAGGAAAGAGCACTACAGATGTGATGTTTGCTCTGAGAGTGTTATTGGAGAAATACAGAGAAGGTCAGAAGGAGTTGCATTGTGTCTTTGTAGATTTGGAGAAAGCATATGACAGGGTGCCTAGAGAAGAGTTGTGGTATTGTATGAGGAAGTCAGGAGTGGCAGAGAAGTATGTAAGAGTGGTACAGGATATGTACGAGGGTAGTGTGACAGTGGTGAGGACTGCAGTGGGAGTGACAGATCCATTTAAGGTGGAGGTGGGATTACATTAAGGATCAGCTCTGAGTCCTTTCTTATTTGCAGTGGTGATGGACAGGTTGACAGATGAGATCAGACAGGAGGCCCCGTGGACTATGATGTTTGCAGATGACATTGTGATCTGTAGTGAGAGTAGGAATCAGGTTGAGGAGACTCTGGAGAGGTGGAGATATGCTCTAGAGAGCAGAGGACTGAAGGTCAGCAGGGCTAAGACAGAATATATGTGTGTAAATGAGAGGGAGGGTAGAGGAATGGTGAGGATGCAGGGAGTAGAGTTGGTAAAGGTGGACGAGTTTAAGTACTTGGGATCAACAGTTCAGAGTAATAGTGAATATGGAAGAGAGGTGAAGAAGAGAGTACAGGCAGGGTGGAATGGGTGGAGAAGAGTGTCAGGAGTGATCTGTGACAGATGGTTACTAGTAAGAGTGAAAGGGAAGTTCTACAAGACAGTAGTGAGACCAGCTATGTTATATGGGTTGGAGACAGTGGCACTGACATAAAGGCAGGAGTCAGAGCTGGATGTGGCAGAGTTAAAGATGTTAAGATTTGCACTCGGTGTGACTAGGGTGGATAGGATTAGGAATCAGTATATTAGAGGGTCAGCTCATGTTGGACAGTTTGGAGACAAAGCAAGAGAGATGAGATTGCATTGGTTTGGACATGTGCTGAAGAGGGATGATGGGTATATTGGGAAAAAGATGCTAAGGATGGAGCTACCAGGTAAGAGGAAAAGAGGAAGGCCTAAGATAAGGCTTATGGACGTGGTGAGAGAGGACATGCAGGCGGTTGGTGTGATAGAGCAAGATGCAGAGGATAGGAAGAAATGGAAAGAGATGATCCGCTGTGGCGACCCCTAACAGGAAAAGCCGAAAGATGATGATGAATAAATAACAAAATAGCATGAAAATACTAAATATCTATTTACAGTAAACACCAAAGTTTAAATCAAAGGAAATATTAAAATAACACAGATGAATAGATTCAAACAGATACAGAAAAATAATACTTAACTAATCTCACTATATTTTCCTTGCTGATCTAAAGAATTACTATTCTTTGCTCACTTAATAAAGCAAGGCAAGATGAAGTAAATGAGGGATCCTTCTATGTCAGGTTTCAAAAACAGAGTGCTCTGAGACTTCAGTCTCACCTAGTGTTAAACATTCTTTTAGTGAAGGAATACAGAATGACATCACATACATCTGTTCATCTAACTTCTGGTTCCCATGCAACCCCCCATTGCTAGAAACTGAACCAGAATTTACCACATATGTGTTACCATACACACAGATAGAGCTTTTCTGAGATATGTTATACCACCTGGAAGCTATAAAACACTTCCACTCTTCCAACAGGAGCTAATAAGCTATACTTCTTACAGGCCTTTTGGGTGCCAGGATCCGCCAAATAACACATCCACTCAAGTCACTCCAGAACAAACACAAATATGACTCTGTCATTGTCCATGTTGGAGTGAATGACTTGAGATGTACCTCCCTGGACTACATGAAAAGAGACATGGAAGAGCTCTAGGATCATGTGGCCCAGGCAGGTATGACCCTAGCCCTGAGTACCATCCTGCCTTTGCCCAGAATGATACCACAATATAAGGGCAAAATGATTGACTTGAACAATTGGCTAAGCTTCTGGTGTCATTCAAAGGGGATCCAGTATCTGACGGCCTGGGATGACATGATCGACAGACCATGATGCTTTGCCAGAGATAGTCTGCACCTGTCACCCCTGGGATTCAGGTTACTGGCTAAGTATCTTGCCACCCCTATAGTGCCTTTTTTAGGCAAAGTTCAAAGGACAAAACCACCACCATAACAGGTGCAAGCATGCAAAATCTGAAGGTAATGTTAGTCAATGCTAGAAGTCTAAACCTCAAAATGCACATTTTCGAGGCACTCCTAAAAATGGAGAACATCGATACCTGTGCAGTAACTGAGACCTGGTTCAAGGCACCAGGGAGCACCCCTGCAATACCAGGCTACAACTCTTACCACACTTTTTAGCCACCAAACCAGGATCGAAACACTAAAGGTGGAGGAGTGTCCATATTCACCAAGGATATTCGGTTCTATATTAAAACATTGAAGTTTCAAAACTTCGAATGTTCTAATATCGAACCCTATTCAGCGAAAGCTGAAAATATTGAAGCAACAGAAACTCGAATTTTTTCCTAGGGAAAGAATTCGGTTGTCCATTTCTTTTGCATCGGTATTTTCAGCACTGTGGTGGAAAGTTACGGGTTGGGTTCAGGTAAGTGTGCGATTGAGTGCAGGTTAGGTTAGCTAGGGTTAGGGTGCAGGTTAGGTATGTGTGCAATTGTGTGGATGTGAGGGTTAGGGTGGGTTAGGTGAGTTAGGGTTAGGGCACTGGTGAGGTATGTGTGCGATTGTGTGAATGTGAGGGATAGGACAGGTTAGTTGAGTTAGGGTTAGGGTGCAGGTCAGGTAAGTGAGCGATTGTGTGGACGTGAGCATTATGGTGGTGTAGGTGAGTTAGGGTTAAGGGCCAGGTGAGTTGAGTGTGCGATAGTGACGGACCTTAGGGTTAGGGTTTGGGTTAAGGTAAGTGGATAGTTAGTGGTGTGTGTATAGTTTAGTGTAGGGTTAGGTGTAAGATTTTAGGTGTATGTGTGTGTATTGCTGTTTGTTTGGTGTGCTTGTGTTGTGTGTATGTGTTTTGGAATAGCAAATTTTTTCCCTAGGAAAAGATTCGCTGTTCTGTATGTTCAATGTTTTCAGCTTTAGCTGAATAGGGTTCGATATTAGAACATCCAAAGTTTTGAAACTTCTATGTTCTAATATAGACCCGGATATTCACACCACCAGGCTAGTTGCCCAACACAATGTGTCTGAAATTCTCCAGGTGCAACTAACACTAGGTAAGACTGCAATCCAAACTGTAGCTTGCTACAGATCCCCCACCATGCCCCAAGATTCTCACTACACCTTTCTAAACATACTGGAAAATATTAAGATACAACCAAACACCCTAATACTGGGTGATTTCAACTACCCTGCCATTAACTGGGAAAACTACTTGTGTACCAACACCTTTGCCCAATGGTTCTTGGAATTCATTAATTCCAATGCCCTGGATCAACTAATCCATAGTCCCACCAGGGGCTCCAATATCCTAGACCTGGTAATTACCAACATGGGAAATCAATGCTCCACACCTATGATCACCCCCTTGTTGATCAGGTCAGACCATAAGCTAATTACCCTTAATATCCACATCCCACCCTCACTTCACAGTAAGGAAACCTCCATAAAAAACTTCTCCAAAGCCAACTTCATGCTACTCAAGTCAGAAGTGACAAATTTCATGACACCCATGCAGATGGAAACTGAAAGTTTGACTGCTGAGTCCTACACTAAGGCACTGTACGAGCACATCCACTCATGCATGAATCATGCCATCCCAAATAGAACCAAGATGCTCTCCAAAAAAAGGAAGCCAATCTGGTGGTCCCCTGCCATAAACAAACTTTACAACAAAAGGAAGAAACTGTTGCAGAAAAGAGGAAAATCCCACAATGCAAACAATTCCCTTACCAGCCTCCGTAAGAAGCTGAGATCCCTCATAAAATCCTTCAAAGCTAGTTACAAAAATAAAATTGCCAAAGATTCCAAAGACAACCACAAGGCATTCTATAACTATGTCAAGAATCTAAATGACAATGCTCAGATCTGCTCTGAGCTACAACAGAATGGCATTAAATATACTGATCCCAAGGATATTGCCAATATCCTGGCAGATCGATTCAATGCCAACTTCACCCCCTCTCACCCCCTAAACGGCCCATCTCAATACCGGACGATTGCCAAATTCAGGTAATAACAGCCACACAGGTAAAAAACGCACTCTGCAAAGCTAAGAATACAGCATCCATGGGAATGGATGACATCCCGGGCTGTGTACTACATGAACTACAAAATGAACTGGCACCTCACCTAAGTGTCATGTTTAATCATACCCTCACCTCAGGCTTCGTGCCCACTGAGTGGCGCACAGCTACAGTTATCCCACTCCACAAGAGGGGATCCACCTTGGATCTCAGGAACTACCGCCCCATCAGTCTGACGAGCCTGGTCTGCATGGCCATGGAACGTATTATCATGGAACTTATAAACAAAGATATTGGCAACCTTCAAACACTGGACCCCACCCAGTTTGGGTTTCTGAAGGGCCGATCTTGTCTCCTGAACCTGATTGACTTCTTTGAATCAGTCTCCAGAGCCGTTGAGGGTAAGGCAGTCCACACAGCCTATCTGGACCTTGCCAAAGCCTTTGACACCATCCCCCACTCTGGAATCATAGATAAACATACTAAGCTGGGCATTAATTCCTACATCACTCGATGGGTTGCCAACTGGCTTACTGACAGAACCCACATTGCAAAAGTAGCTGACTCCAAATCCAGCTCCAGACAAGTGACAAGTGGAGTACCTCAGGGTTCAGTCCTGGGACTGCTCTTGTTTGGCATCTACTTCTCTGAAGTACAGGCCAACACTAAGGGACTCTGACTAACAAAGTTCACAGATGACTGCAAACTGAGAGCCATTACTGAATTCCCAAATGATGTGGATATTCTACAAAAGGGCCTTACAGAAACAGATGCTTAGTGCCAGAGCCATGGGCTCAAGTTCAGTGCCAAAAAATGTATAGTTATCCCCTTTGGGAAAAAAACATGTACCCATGAATTATCACATAGGTGGCAGTACACTAAACACCAAAAGCGTGATAAGAGACTTAGGGACACAGGTGGACAGTGGTCTCACCTTCAATAACCACATTGCCACAACAGTCAGGAAATCCTTCTATGTGGCACACCTCATCACTAAGGGCTTTTCATCCAGAAAAATGGAGGTCATTGTCCCACTGTACTCATCCCTCATTAGACTGATTATAGAATACAATGCCCCATTTGGTATGTACCTCTCAAGACATCTGCAACAACTGGAAAGGCCACAGAAATACCTCACTAAAAGAATCATAGGCCTAAAGCAGATGCCCTATGCTGACGGCCTTAAATTACTCCAGCTATACTCTGTCACATATCGTCTACTCAGAGGCAATCTCTGCTTAACATACAAGGCCATGTCAAACTCTGAGCTGTTGGACATGCTACACTTAAAGAAATCCCAATCCCTCTGAGCCACACTCTCCAGGGATCTAAACCTTGTCATCACAATAAAAAAACATGCTGGAGGGATAGTTTCCTGACCCAGAGACTCCCCAGACTCTGGAATAGACTGCCCATATATGCCAAGCAGAGCGCCTCTTTGGCCCTCTTCAAAAGGAACCTTGAAGATTGGATGGGAGAAAAGAAATTCACCCCGGGAATCACGTCAGTCGCCCTGCTGAACAGGGGTCCTGGGAAGTAAATAGTGTGGAAAGAAATAGCCATGGAATTGTTATGGCTAGTCTTGTATAGGCCCTAGGGCCGATAGCCTAGTACCAACCTATGAACCTATAATGCATCTCTGGCTTCATTCAAAACTGTGAGATACCATCTTTATGGCCTAAGTTAAGTAATTTAATTTCTTACTATTTTCCAAAGTCAGGTGGATTGAGATTAAACTCTTCTCTTCCAGTATCCTCTGTTAAAACATATACATTTAAACAGTTACAATAATACATGTATATTTCATTTTCTGTCCAGCAGGGCACACTGTTGATACATTTTTAACACAGGCAGCTTTACAAATACATTTTCGACACAAGCATCTGTAAAAACCAGTTTGATATTTTAATAATATATATTTCTTTACTAAATTCCAGCTAGCTGTGCTGGCGTATGTTACACATCCACTGCCCTACTTCTCCTGGCATAGCTGGAAATACCTCACATCATCGCACCTGTTTTCATGGGAAGCCCAAGGTGGTATTTATACTAGTATGGCAAATTTGGCCAGGGCATCTGGGAACCTCCCCCCTACTGTTTTGAGCTGTACGATGGTGCTGGAAGGCTCCGACAGCTGCAAGGAAGAGGTCTAATGGAAGCAGCAGCATGGAGTAGGAGAGAGAAGCTATGGAGAGTTTGGCGGTAGAAAGTAAGAATTTGGAGAAAATGTGTTCAATATGGAGCTTCACAATGTGAAAATAGATTCCTGAGTGGTGGATATTAAAAATGAGAAGTGTTTAGCTGTCTCTGTGGATAAGGAAGTAAGCAAGTTTTTTGAAGTGGTGGAGATAAAGAACTGGTGTCAGAAAAGCTTCAAAATGATGTTCATTTAAAAATAATTGAGAAGGATGAGCCAGATGACAGCTCTGTTGTTTCATGGGGTGACATGGCAGATAACTTTTTTAGAGTTTCTGAGTATGGTAATGTGGAAAAGGAGCCAGCTGATGTGACAGCAGAGAACACACCAGTTAAAACTTATGTAGCAGTGACAAAGTAAAACAAGAAAGCAGTAACAAACTAAGAAGGTACCTGGTTTTGTAGCAACAGATAATGTAGTAGCTAAAACATATACATCAGCGACAGCAGGTAAAAAAGGAGAGCAGCAGCAAACTTTCAGTAAAATTGTTTTTAGAAAGAAGAAAAGACCAACTGTGAGAATAAAAAAAATGTTACTGTAATAGGTCTTGTATACATATTGGGACAGAGACCTTTTGGGACTAAACATTTATGACTGATGGACTGATGATGATGAATTTTCTGGAACTGTGTAAGAAAAAAAGAATGACATTTATCTATGGAACAGTTATTTGTTTTCTGGTGGTAACTTTAAAAATGTTACTTTGCAGTTTTAAACTGTTGAACTGGAAGAAGATGATAAAAATTAAGGCCGGGTCTGTGTGAAACTGTTGATAATATTGTGAAATATACAGATGACAGAAACTTATAGTGAAAGTTGGAAGCGCTTTGAAATGTGAGAACAACATGATGAAACATTTGCCAAGTGTTATTTTTGTGGCTGGTCATAAAGGACATTAACATAAGCTTGCCAGCCTAAATCATGTTTCTTTTGTGGGTTCCTTTCTCATTTCATTAATGATTGTGGTGATATACAATGTAACCAGTGTAGGGTGAAAGGATATACAGCAAAAAGGTGTGTGCCTGAATGCAGATTATATAAAAAAGGAACACTTTTGGATGGACTGTCAAAGGCAAACAACAAATAATGAAAAAATAAGTTTTAATGGAAGAAAACATAATACATGAGGAAGGATAACAAGAGGCAGGAGGAGAGGGTGCACAATGTGAAGAAGAAACTGTAGAAGAAGAAAAAATATTGAGGGGGAAATGAGGAGAGAGAGAGAGAGTGCATGCAGAAAGACAAGTCAGGAGAATGGATTGATGCTAATATTGTTGATGTTCTAGCCAGAGAAAAAATCGACCCTGAGAATCAAGATATATTTGTACATAAACTCAGGAAAATCTTCAATTGGGAAAAAAGTAAAAATAAGAAAACTAAATTTTAGAAATAGTTCCCATAAACTTAAAAAAAGGAAAGCAACAATTTGAGTACTTTCAGTAAATGTGAACAGTTATTATTAACACTGTAAGAAAGGTAGGGATACTGGAAAGGTGTACTAAATGGGGTGTGGATGTCAGAGTGAAGAAAGAGTGCAAACTGAAAAATTGTGGGTTGGAAATCTAAATTTAACTTAGGAAGTGAACATTGTTCTGTAGTGGCTGTGTTGTGTAAATAACAGTGAAAATACAAGATGTAACATTGTAAGTATGGAAAGGCTAACTGTTGTGGATGTGAAGTGGAGAGAGTATGTTTACAGAATCATAGCATTATATGCGTATATTACTAGCAAGGAAGGAAAGAAAGAATCTGATTAATCAAGTGTTAGACTATGTGGTGGCTAACATGAAAATTATAATTACAGAGGACTTTAATTGTGATTTAAGAGTAAAAAGTAAAAAGAAAGTGAAAGCTGTAAAAATGCAGGAAGTGATAAAATGTGGTCAATTATTTGTCTGTTACAAATGTCAGTGGATTTATAGAAGAAAGCACTTGGATTTGAAATTGATTATTTTGTATTCTCAGAAAGGTTGGGGATAGCAGATTACAGTTATGATGGGTTTTCAGACCATTTAGGACTATGGGTGTAGGTGATGGAAGAAAGGGGGTATATTAAAATAGGAAAGGGAATAAAAATAATAAATGAGAAAATATGGGATGAAATTGGAGAGTGAGAACTATTGCAGTTATGTAAGCATCATATAATCATGAAAGACTTCTATAAAAAGTGGTATGAATGGTGGATTGAATTTACAATTTAAATTTAAATTTGAATTTAAAAGTATAAAAAGTGTATTTTTTCCAATGGCAGGATGATAACTAAAAACCAAATTAATCTACCAACAAAATCATTTCAAATGTAAGAAAAGTAAAGTGAAATATGGGAGAATGAATAGAAATGTATTGGAAATTTTAAAGAATGATACAAGAGAATATTATAATATGGAACAAATATATAAAAGAAATTGAGGAAAATAAGGCAATAATGTTTAGTTTAGCTAGAGATATTTACATGGGAGAAAGGAGGCGGTATCTGCATATTTGGGTAAAATAGCAGAGTAGGACATTAGAATAATGAGGGAAATAAAAAATGTAATATGAGATGTAAGAGAACGCAGGAGCAAATTGTAAGTATTATAGCATAGCGTATGGAAAATATGTATAAGAGTAGAAAGAAGTAGAAAGAGTAAAAAGAATGAAAATAAAAAAGAATAGAAAGTAAAAAAAAATCCAGAATGAGTTAAGGAAGAATTTGAAAAATAAATTACTATTAGGGGAACTGGATGAAGTACTTAAGAAAATAAATACTGAATCAGCGTCAGACCCAGATGGAATAGGATTTGCAATGTACAAGAAATTAATGGATTTCCAAGGAGAGTATTTTGAAAATGTATTGAATAAATGGTTGAAGGAAGGATTTTTAAATGAAGAGTTGTGTAATAGGATATTAACATTTATATGGATGAAAGATAAGAAGAATGAAATAAAAAAACAGAGACTCATCAACTAAATAACACAGATTATACATTTTATGAAATAATACACATGAAAATGGAAGGAAAGATGAGGGATATTATGAAAGAAAGTATATATGGTGGAGAATGGAAGGGATATCAAGAATTTTCATTTGTTGTGAGAGAAATTGAGGATGGTATTATAAGTAAAATGAAAGATGTAAAACTTATGGTACGTGATATTAGCAAGGGATTTGGTATACTAGAATGGAAACACTCCATATAATTGAATGACCATAATGTTGAATGTGTTTAATGCTGGCAGAGATGATCAGAACTCATTCAATTGCATCTGCCACTTTAAGGCCATGCAAAATTGTGCATTTTTAGAGTTGACATATATATATATATATATATATATATATATATATAGAGAGAGAGAGAGAGAGAGAAAGTGGGGGGCACAGACTCCCCACATGGGGGATGCAGAAGCAATAGCTCCCCTGCAAAAATATAAATGTTTTTTTTTTCAACTTTTTGTCTTTTGTTATTTTTGAATTGATCATTAGCTGTTCCAGATTTGTCTACTTTGATGTTTAGAAGTACATCCCGTAGGACTTGATGCTTTGTATGATGTAATGGAGCAGTATGAAATATATAATAGAATCAGGGGAATGTGTTA
Source organism: Protopterus annectens (assembly GCF_019279795.1). Classification (NCBI taxonomy): domain Eukaryota; kingdom Metazoa; phylum Chordata; order Ceratodontiformes; family Protopteridae; genus Protopterus; species Protopterus annectens. Next base: position 171,364,636 of record NC_056739.1, read on the forward strand.
ATAAGCATATTAAGATGAAAGAGTGAAATCATTAGTAAATGGGTAGTTGAGAAAAGAAATATGCATGAAGTGTGTTGTAAGACAAGGATGTCCCTTGTGTGGAATATTGTTTGCATTGCTAATGTGTGCAACAGTAAATGAAGTAGCTTGTAAAATGAAAGCTGTCAGATATGTGATGCAAAAGAAAGTGGTGATACACAGTGGATATAGTTGTAGTTGCCAAGAGCAAAATATGGATGATGGCAGTGTTGGTTTGTCTGAATGGATGTTTAAAAGAAATGGGAATGACCTTAAATAAAGATAAAAATAAGAATTTGGGAAATGTGGTAAAAACTGGGGATATGTATTTTTTCTAAGAATAAAGGGTCTTTGCTAGGGATAAAATTTTGGGGAAAATTATATAGTCATGATGCCTTGGGAGGGTTTAATAAAAAGAAATGAAATAAATATGTCTTTTGTGGATGAGGTATAGATTAGCATTTAGGAAAAAGGTTTGCCTGGTGAATTCTGTATAATGGGAAACATAGCATATATGTCAATTGTTTATATGATCCCAAAACACATGAAAAGAAAATTGTGCAACTGGTGTTTTCTTTCATATGGGTTTCAATATTAAGCCCAGTGAAAATAGATGTGTTGTGTATGAGTGAAGATGAAGGGTGGATTGGAGTTACTAAATCCAGTTGTTCATTCTGCATCTTATAATAAGCAGAATAAAGTAATAAATTGAGTAAATGAAGAGAAGGAGACTTTAATAGTGAGAATATTTAACTATAAATGCAAAACATTCTGGAAAATGATGAAAATTTGAAGAAGAAAAAGAGAATGTGTAAATAAAGAAATTAAAAATTATCAAGAAAAATACTAATGTGGAAAATAAAAATTGATGATATAAAAAAAGGTAGAAAGATGTGGTATAATAATGTGAAGAACCAATATCATTATATAAATCCATGAGGAAATGTACTAGAAGAACTGATTAAAGCCACTAAAGTAATAAAAAAGTGATGTGCCAAGATAATAGAGTATCGGCATTTCTTAATAAAGTTACCAGTAAAGGGGAATATGCCATATAAAAAGAAAGTTAAAAGTGTGTGTTTATTTTCTGGAGAGGAAGAGACAGCACATCATGTTTTTTTTATTAAATGTAAAATGGTGAAACTCTGGAAAAAATGAACATTTTTGAGAATATAAATGACATAAACAATATAGCTATGAATATGATTACATATGGTTGTTTTGCAAACAAGAAAGAATATGTGAGAAGGGTAGATAAAATTTTATTTTATGTAATGTGGACTATTTGGATTGAAAAACTGAATGGAATTTTTTTGTGGTAAATGGATTTTGGCAGCTATATTGCAAACAAAATGAGATTATGGTTGTGGAAGAAGGAGTGGGGGTCAATTATGGAAGAATAACAATGCAGATGTTATAAAAATGAAAATAGTAAAATAGAAATGTGTATTATGTGTCTATAAATGCATATATTTCATAAATAATGTTTTTTTAAGTTGTGTTAAATAAAGGACCCTTATTGCTTTTGATAGACAATGTGGGATGTTTTACATCCAGCTGAGCTATCACCATCTCAAGCAGATGAGACCTTGATTTAATGTTTCATCCAAAGGATGATACACTCAGGGGTGTAGTCCTCCCCTTATGCTGCACTGTAGTATCAGCAATCTATCTATCTGGAGCAGGAATAGAACCCTCTCCCTTCAGCACCAAAGGAGTGAGTGCTACATGTTGCACCACTGACACTAGCTGATATAAGTTTATTGATTGCCTTGAACTACTCTGGAGAGAACATGGTGATTGTATTCTTACAGTAATAAAACATTCATGGAAATATTAATTTTAAATACTGAGAATTTTGCTGATAAACTGAATATAAACTTAGACCAGGAATTCAGACCTTCTTTCAGTACACTAAATGTATGATCTCGGTTATGACTGAAAGTGCATCAGAATCCAGTTTGTATGTTACTCCAAGATACTTAAGTTGCTCAAGTGATATATTAATTTTTGGGACTAGTATATTGTACTCAATGATATCTGTAGATGCACAAGGAAATAGCATTGATTTATCTATGTTCAAAACGTCATTTGAAACTTTACCCTTAACTTCTATCTGTGTCACTTTCATTATGGCTAGTGTGAGGTTAACAAACATCTTAAAGCACAGGAAATTCAACCTGTAATATTTCTTTAGTAAAAGTGGTACTGGGATTATCTAAACGAAGTTGCCACAATAGAAATTAATTGAAAAATCTCTATGTTCTTCAATAGTGAATGAAAGTTGAAGGGGGGGGGGTTAAATAAGCCGGCAGTTGAATAAATCCCCCATTACTTCATTTGAGAAAATGCAGAGCTGTAAGTGGAATATTCAGAGTTCTAATTTGTGACCCTACAGCTTGAATCCATAAAGGGTTATTTTGAGACTTAGATTCATAATAAATTGAACAAGACAAGATAAAGGCTTAATAACTCACGTAAACAAATACAAAAGCTGGTGGCTTGGTATTTGTTATGGTCTGTTATTTTAATTCTGTGGTTAATACAGTTGAGAAGAAGTGACACAAGACACCAAGGCACAAGCTTAAACAGTTTGTTACCAAATAGCACTAAATAATCAGCAAATCAAATCAAGAGAATGATGTTGCACTTACGAGCATCAAATGAATCATCTTTGCTTACTGATAGGCTGACTCTAAATCCTATCAGTGTGCAGCTATTCTTTCAGTCAACACAGTGCTGACACTGGCAAAACTGTATGCTCAGTCCAAGCTAAGAGTTTGTGTTGATCAAATCAAATCAATCAAATCAAATTTGGATGAGTTTCACTCTATTGCCGGCTGCTGAGCATTTTAAGAGGTCATGGTAGTTTTGGACTGATAGGAAATAATTTGTAATTTTCTATATTCTAAGTTGTAAACAAGATTTGTATCATGTCTGGTTTTTATTTTCAGTGCCTCTGTCATATAATCATGTTGCATCTTTACTTTTAGTACCTCTGCATTCTTCTTTTTCTAAGATAACAGTTAGCCCTTAGCTAACCACAGACTTGTAATAGTTTATTTGACTCTGTAAGCTAGTAAACATCTTATCACGTTAAAGTTAAAGGATGTTTCTAGTATATCTTACAAATACTTCATAAGCTATTTGAAAGATGCAGTCCCTTAATATAGTGCTGTTATTTCATTATACGCAGGAGTGAGGTGGTCGATGCACCTAATAATCTGGGCAAGCTGCGTGGGCTCTTCAGAAGCCACCCCTTGCATCAAGCAACTCACACTGTGTACTTTTATTAGGTCCTAGAATCCTAAGCATTAATTTATAATGAACAGTTTAACATCTTGTAATAAAAGCAGTACAATAACACACAAAATAAAACAGAACAAATGATAATGAACAGTAATGGATATAAAAGTAAGTTAAACCAGGCTGATGCCTTAGCTGACCCCATAAAAATATCATATCAATGCAAGCAGTTATTTTTTTCAATTTCATCTACATTTTTTTACAATGGTACCTTTGTTCTTAATCATTTTTATCAAAGTCTGATGTGCATTGTATAAGATCTTATTTAATAGTTATAATACAATCTGTCCCTCTTTTTTGACTTGTTGAAAGTCAAGATGAAGACGCACTAACATTTTCTTTCAGTACAGCCTTCACATTCCCCCATCTGATACTGTAAAGCATCACTCACAGGTTTTCAGATGAGTGAACATTTATTCACTTGCTATCAGACACTCTTCACAAGCAGTTTCCTTCTGTTCCTGACACAAATAATTTTTATGCAGTTGTTTCAGAAATACAGTCTTATTAACAATAAAAACACGTCTTAATGTATACAATTTTTAGTAACTATACTTTTGTTACCCTTGGTGCAGTGGCTAACAAATCTTAAATACTCAGTTTTACAATACAAATAAACATTTATGTCACTTTACCATTATTTTTATGCATGGAATAACTACAACATTTTTACTGTTTTATAAATTTTGGTTTATATTACCATATATCAAAGTCAAAGTCAAGTCAAAGTAAACTTTATTGCAGATCAGATATACACAGCAGAGAAAGCTGAATGAAATTACAATGCTTTGGTTTCCGTGCAAGACATAACAATGATCACATAGTTTGAAAGACAATAAGACTAATGCACATGCAGTAATAATTAAAATATTTACAACACAATAAATTACCACAATTAGAGAGGAATACATTAGAGATTATTATACTAGTAGGTATTGCAAGACTATGACTTGACATTGGGATTGCTTAGAATACTGCACTTCACCAGATGTAGTATGATATATTCTGATGTTCTTATTGCACATGTATGGAGTGGTGACTCACTCCTGACTATTGCACATTCAGGAAGTAATAGCATAAGAAATCAAGCTAACTGTACCAGTTATTGCAGCAATTTGCCAGAGTGATTACTATAGCCGATACTTCATAGCAAGTGGCATATTGATCTAATCATTCACTGTCATGCCTGGCATTCAAGTTCATCAGCCTTAAGGATAGAGGGAAGAAGCTCCTGTTCAGTCTAGATGTTTTGCAATGGTAGGCTGTGATACCACCTGCCTGAGGAAAGGCGGAAGTATATGAGTGGGATCGTTGATTATCTTCCTAGCCCTTCGCACACACCGAGTCTCATGCAGCTCATCCATGGATGGGAGTGAGGAACCAATAACTTTTTCCGCTGTTCTCACTACCCTCAGGAGAGCCTTGTAGTCAGATTCTTTACAATTACCATACCAAACTATGATGGTATTTGAGAGGAGGTTCTCGATACTCCCCCACCGTAGAAGGCTTTGAGGATGGACTGAGACAGGATTGCCTTCCTCAGTTTCCATAGGAAGTACAGACGTTGTTCTGCCTTCTTCACTGTGTGGCTAATATGAGTTGAGCAAGATAGCTCATATGAGATGTGCGCCTCCTGGAACTTGATGTTTCTGACTCTTTCCACTGCCACCCCCTTAATTTCCAGAGGTTGCTGTATCTGCTGAGTCCTCCTGAAGTCCACTATTAATTATTTGGTCTTGCTTACATTTAAAATCAGATTGTTGCCATCACACCAACCTATCAGATGATCCACTTCATCCCTGTAGGCTGTTTCCTCACCATTTCTGACAAGACCTAGGACAGCTGTATCATCCGTGAACTTGACGATTTTGTTAAATTCATACTTGGCCATGCAGTCGTGCATCAATGAGGTGAACAGCAGAGAACGCAGGACGTAGCCCTGAGGGACACATCCCATGGATTCATACTTGGCCATGCAGTCATGCATCAACGAGGTGAACAGCAGAGAATGCAGGATGTAGCCCTGAGGGACACATCCCATGGATTCATACTTGGCCATGCAGTCGTGCATCAACAAGGTGAACAGCAGAGAACGCAGGACGTAGCCCTGAGGGACACATCCCATGGATTCATACTTGGCCATGCAGTCGTGCATCAACAAGGTGAACAGCAGAGAACGCAGGACTTAGCCCTGAGGGACACATCCCATGGATTCATACTTGGCCATGCAGTCATGCATCAATGAGGTGAACAGCAGACAACGCAGGACGTAGCCCTGAGGGACACATCCCATGGATTCATACTTGGCCATGCAGTCATGCATCAACAAGGTGAACAGCAGAGAATGCAGGACGTAGCCCTGAGGGACACATCCCATGGATTCATACTTGGCCATGCAGTCGTGCATCAACAAGGTGAACAGCAGAGAATGCAGGACGTAGCCCTGAGGGACACATCCCATGGATTCATACTTGGCCATGCAAGCATGCATCAACGAGGTGAACAGCAGAGAATGCAGGACGTAGCCCTGAGGGACACATCCCATGGATTCATACTTGGCCATGCAGTCATGCATCAATGAGGTGAACAGCAGAGAATGCAGGACGTAGCCCTGAGGGACACATCCCATGGATTCATACTTGGCCATGAGGTCATGCATCAACAAGGTGAACAGCAGAGAATGCAGGACATAGCCCTGAGGGACACATCCCATGGATTCATACATGGCCATGCAGTCATACATCAACAAGGTGAAGAGCAGAGAACGCAGGACATAGTGCTGAGAGACACATCCCATGGATTCATACTTGGCCATGCTGTCATACATCAACAAGGTGAACAGCAGAGAACGCAGGACGTAGCCCTGAGGGACACATCCCAGTTCATAGCTGATAGGTTGGCCATGGCATATTAAATGCAGTTATTTTATTGTCCATGGCATGTAAAATAACTGAAGGTAAAATAGTCTCAGTGGTGTCATTTTTTTTAATTTTGCAGGAGTCATATCATGGAGATGTGACAACTTTTATGTCTGATGCGCTGCTATAGAATGCAGCAGCAGTCTTTCAGTATTTTGAGCACATTTTTTCTGGGATTCTTTCACAAAACTTGTAGCTATGTTTTTTGTCAGCATGGTTTTGGAAGTAATCATGAAGAATAAATTATTTTGTGCTTTCCAGTAGAGATTAGAACCTGCAAATTAATCATAATGTCATTGATGTAGTTAGAGATTAAGTCTCTGTCAGTGGCACAGTATGCTACTGCAGTCCAGGTTTTAACTCATGTTGGTGTTGTTCAGCCGTATCTGTATCTTTCAGAATAACTAATCCAGCCTGTTTTTGTTGAATTTGGGACACTTCAGGTACAACATTAGCTTGTTTTTGCAAATACCATTTTCATTTTTTGCACAGTTGATGTTTGTGCTATCAACGTTTTCATTAAAATATTATTACATTGTCACCCCTGGATTGGGAAGTCTATTTTATGGCATTGTTTTCTGCTTTGTTATGAAGTAGACCAGTACAGATACTTTCCAATGCTGCAGTAGGTGTATCTCTACTCCTCTGTTCTGAAGATGTTGTATCACAGTCTACAATATCTTTGTAGGAGTACCCGAAAAGAATACTGTCTACCTTTCCAGGTAAATGCAAATTGTGCTCTGCTTTCCTCTGCTATAGGAATGGAGAGGAAAGCATTAACATAGTACAAAACTACACGGTATGACAGTCTCTAACAATGTCTGGAACAGCCGCTGCCAGTGCTGGTGCCACTTTATTTAGTCCTTTAGGATCGATATTTTTTTAGGCAGAGAACAATGAGAAAACTCACAGCTAGTTCAGTTTTGTCCATCTGCAGCAACTTTTGCATTGTCTCTAATGTGTTTCACTGCATTGACAGAGTAGAGCTGCACTGTAAGGTTCCCCCTTTCTAAAATAACACTAACATCCCTTTTTATCACAGGTTGTGCCTCTGCTGTTGATATACCTAGAAAATGATACCTCTTTGACTATTACCATCCCAGGTTGTTGAATTGCAGTCTGGTCTACAAATGAATACATGTACTGTAGTCTGTGAGCATTGTTTTTCTAGCCCTCTGCATTTTCTTTGCTTATGCTGTTGAATCATTTTAGCTGATAAATTAATTTGTTTTATCTCTTTAGTAAATGATCTTGCCATCTTAAAGCCATCTGTGTCTAAATGATGTTAATGCATACATTTTTTTATATTTGTTGTAGTGTACTAACCTGCTGTGTGAGCTCACTAACTGTATTTATCCAGCTGAACATGCCCGACTTTTTTTTTTCATTTACTCCTAAAACTGTTAAGGCTAAAGGAGTCATTTCACTTAATATTTGTATTACAGAACCTTACAAACTAGATGTAGGCAGCTTAAGGTGCTTATCAATTGCATTTTTTTTTTCTTTCTCTGTTTGTACATCTTTCTTTTTTGTTTCCCCCAAATACAAATTAAGTCTGCTAGAGCCTTTGCCATCTCATTTGGATCTGCTTTATGCAGAAACTCTAAAGCCTCTGAAGGGGGTGAGGGAGAAACTTTATTCAATGCTCTAGCAAGAGGATCCCTCTGACCTCATGGTCCAACCACGGGTCCTGCAGGACTTTTACCAAGGTTGTCTGACTAGTTCACCTTTCTGCTAACATTTCTCTTTAAAGTAAACAACATTGGTGGTTGTGACATCTTCTCTGTTGTTTGTCTTTCGGCTTTTTCCCAGTAAGGGGTCACCACAGCAGAACTCCAGTCCGCTAATGATTGGCAGTAGATTTTTACGAAACACCGACGTGCCAGCTCAATGCCCAACCTTCAACAAAGGCACGCCCATTTACTCATGCATGTCTTTCAAATGCTACTCAGCCGCGGGGAGGACATGCAGACTCCACACATAAGGCACTCCAAGCCATGCTGAGAATCAAACGGGGGAACCTCTTGCTGTGAGGTAACAACGCTATTGCCATACCACCGTGGCATACCTCAGAATCTCATCCTCATTGCCAATTTGTTATGGTCCGTTATATAAACTCTGTGGTTAATACAGTTGAGAAAAAGTGAGACAAGACACCAAGGCACAACCATCAACAGTTTTTTACCAAATAACACTAAATAGTCAGCAAATCAAATCAAGAGAATGATGTTGTACTTACAAACATCAAAAGAATCATCTTTGCTTACTGACAGGGTGACTAAATCCTATCAGTGCAGCTATTTGTTCAGTCAACACAGTGCTGACACTGGCAAAACTGTATACTCAGTCCAAGCTAAGAGTTTGTGTTGATCAAATAAAATTAGTCAAATCAAATTAAATCCAGATGATGAGTTCCAATCTATTGCTGTCTGCTGAGCATTTTATAGTCTTATATAAAAAACAAGTTCAAAGAGGTCATGACAGTTTTGGACTGACAGAATATAGAAAATTACAAACCATTTCCTAAGCTGTAAACAAAACTTGTATCATGTCTGTTTTTTTTTTAGTTTCAATGCCACTGTCATACAGTCATGTCTCATCTTTACATATAGTACCTCTGCATACTTCCTTTTCTAAGAGAACAGTTAGCCCTTAGCTAAAAATGGACTTGTAATAGTTCCTCTTATTTGGTTCTGTAAGTTGATAAACATCTTATCAGGTTAAAAAAAGTTAAAGCATGTTTCTAGCATATCTTACAAATATTTCATAAGCTATTTGAAAGATGCAGTCCCTTAATATAGCTGCTGTTATTTCAGTGTACGCAGGAGTTTGCTGGTCGAGGCAGCTAATAATCCGAACAAGCTGTGTGGGCCCTTCACAGTACTTTAAGCCACCTTAAATCCTTGAGTCACAAAATTTATGCAAACAAATTTAAGAATTTAAAAAAAGTTATTTATAAGTTTATTAATTGTCTTGAATCATTCTAGAGAGAGATCACCGTGATTGCAATTGTTATGGAAAGAAAACAGTCATGGAAAAATAATTTTAACTATTGAGAATTTTGCTAATAAACTGAATAAAAATTTATGCTAGAAATTGTAATCTTCTTTCATTACACCAACTGAACTGTCTCAAATTATGACTGAAAGTTCATCATAAATCAGTTTGCATGTAATTTCAAGATGTTTAAGATCCTCAAGTAATATATTAATTTTGGAGACTAGCTCATTGTATTCTATGATATCTATAGGGAGACTAGCTCATTGTCCTCTGTGGTATCTGTAGGGAGACTAGCTCATTGTATTCTATGATATCTATAGGGAGACTAGCTCATTGTCCTCTGTGGTATCTGTAGGGAGACTAGCTCATTGTATTCTATGATATCTATAGGGAGACTAGCTCATTGTATTCTATGATATCTATAGGGAGACTAGCTCATTGTCCACTGTGATATCTGTAGGGAGACTAGCTCATTGTCCTCTGTGATATCTGTAGGGAGACTAGCTCATTGTATTCTATGATATCTATAGGGAGACTAGCTCATTGTCCACTGTGATATCTGTAGGGAGACTAGCTCATTGTCCTCTGTGATATCTGTAGGGAGACTAGCTCATTGTATTCTATGATATCTATAGGGAGACTAGCTCATTGTCCACTGTGATATCTGTAGGGAGACTAGCTCATTGTCCTCTGTGATATCTGTAGGTAGACTAGCTCATTGTCCTCTGTGATATCTGTAGGGAGACTAGCTCATTGTCCTCTGTGATATCTGTAGGGAGACTAACTCATAGTCCTCTGTGATATCTATAGGGAGACTAGCTCATTGTCCTCTGTGATATCTATAGGGAGACTAGCTCATTGTCCTCTGTGATATCTGTAGGGAGACTAGCTCATTGTCCTCTGTGATATCTGTAGGGAGACTAGTTCATTGTCCACTGTGATATCTGTAGGGAGACTAACTCATAGTCCTCTGTGATATCTGTAGGGAGACTCGCTCATTGTCCACTGTGATATCTGTAGGGAGACTAACTCATAGTCCTCTGTGATATCTGTAGGGAGACTCGCTCATTGTCCACTGTGATATCTGTAGGGAGACTAGTTCATTGTCCTCTGTGATATCTGTAGGGAGACTAACTCATAGTACTCTGTGATATCTGTAGGGAGACTCGCTCATTGTCCACTGTGATATCTGTAGGGAGACTAACTCATAGTCCTCTGTGATATCTGTAGGGAGACTCGCTCATTGTCCACTGTGATATCTGTAGGGAGACTAACTCATAGTCCTCTGTGATATCTGTAGGGAGACTAGCTCATAGTCCTGTGTGATATCTGTAGGGAGACTCGCTCATTGTCCACTGTGATATCTGTAGGGAGATGAACTCATTGTCCTCTGTGATATCTGTAGGGAGACTAGCTCATAGTCCTGTGTGATATCTGTAGGGAGACTCGCTCATTGTCCACTGTGATATCTGTAGGGAGATGAACTCATTGTCCTCTGTGATATCTGTAGGGAGACTAGCTCATAGTCCTGTGTGATATCTGAAGGGAGACTAGCTCATTGTCCTCTGTGATATCTGTAGGGAGACTAGCTCATTGTCCTCTGTGATATCTGTAGAGAGACTAGTTCATTGTCCACTGTGATACCTGTAGGGAGACTAGCTCATTGTCCTCTGTGATATCTGTAGAGAGACTAGTTCATTGTCCACTGTGATACCTGTAGGGAGACTAACTCATAGTCCTCTGTGATATCTGAAGGGAGACTTGCTCATTGTCCTCTGTGATATCTGTAGAGAGACTAGTTCATTGTCCACTGTGATACCTGTAGGGAGACTAGCTCATTGTCCTCTGTGATATCTGTAGGGAGACTAGCTCAATGTCCTCTGTGATATCTGTAGGGAGACTAGCTCATTGTCCTCTGTGATATCTGTAGGGTGACTAGCTCATTGTCCTCTGTGATATCTGTAGAGAGACTAGTTCATTGTCCACTGTGATACCTGTAGGGAGACTAACTCATAGTCCTCTGTTATCTCTGTAGGGAGACTAGCTCATTGAACTCTGTGATATCTGTAAGGAGAATAACTCATTCTCCTCTGTCATATCTGTAGGGAGTAAAAAAATTAGATGGACGACACTCCTCCAGACCTCAGGAACTATGAAATAAATCTCCAAATGCCAAATAAAAGAAATAAAAAGTTTTATTGAGTTAAGCTTCTCACAAGCTTTTCATCCGTTATAATGTACCAAATTCTTCAGAAAATCCGAAAAAACGGAAACAATGTCACACAATCACCACCCCTTTTAAATACCCTTTACATCTCCGTATAAAGGAAACTTAGATAATATCAAACATAGGATGGTTTATTTTTATTTTTAAGTAACCCATTCATGTCATACATCTATATGGTTTGTGTATACCTCCGCAGCCAAATTTGCATATATTTTATTTTAATGATATCTATAGGGAGACTAGCTCATTGTATTCTGGGATATCTGTAGGGAGACTAGCTCATTGTCCTCTGTGATATCTGTAGGGAGACTAGCTCATTGTCCTCTGTGATATCTGTAGGGAGACTAGCTCATTGTCCTCTGTGATATCTGTAGGGTGACTAGCTCATTGTCCTCTGTGATATCTGTAGGGAGACTAGCTCATTGTCCTCTGTGATATCTGTAGGGTGACTAGCTCATTGTACTCTGTGATATCTGTAGGGTGACTAGCTCATTGTCCTCTGTGATATCTGTAGGGAGACTAGCTCATTGTCCTCTGTGATATCTGTAGGGAGACTAGCTCATTGTACTCTGTGATATCTGTAGGGTGACTAGCTCATTGTCCTCTGTGATATCTGTAGGGAGACTAGCTCATTGTCCTCTGTGATATCTGTAGGGTGACTAGCTCATTGTCCTCTGTGATATCTGTAGGGTGACTAGCTCATTGTCCTCTGTGATATCTGTAGGGAGACTAGCTCAATGTCCTCTGTGATATCTGTAGGGTGACTAGCTCATTGTCCTCTGTGATATCTGTAGGGTGACTAGCTCATTGTCCTCTGTGATATCTGTAGGGGACTAGCTCATTGTACCCTGTGATACCTGTAGGAAGACTAGCTCATTGTCCTCTGTGATATCTGTAGGGAGACTAGCTCATTGTCCTCTGTGATATCTGTAGGGAGACTAGCTCATTGTCCACTGTGATATCTGTAGGGAGACTAGTTCATTGTCCTCTGTGATATCTGTAGGGAGACTAGCTCATTGTCCTCTGTAATATCTGTAGGGATACTAGCTCACTCTCCTCTGTGATATCTGTAGGGGACTAGCTCATTGTACCCTGTGATACCTGTAGGAAGACTAGCTCATTGTCCGCTGAGATATCTGTAGGGAGACTAGCTCATTGTCCGTTGTGATAACTGTAGGGAGACAAGCCCATTGTCCTCTGTGATATCTGTAGGGAGACTTGCTTATTATCCACTGTGATACCTGTAGGGAGACTAGCTCATTGTACTCTGTGATATCTTTAGGGAGACTATCTCACTGTCCGCTGTGATATCTGTAGGGAGACTCGCTCATTATCCTCTGTGATATCTGTAGGGAGACTAGCTCATTGTCCATTGTGATGACTGTAGGGAGACTAGCTCATTGTCCCCTGTGATATATGTAGGGAGACTGTCTCATTGTACTCTGTGATATCTGTAGGGAGACTAGCTCATTGTCCGTTGTGATAACTGTAGAGAGACTAGCTCATTGTCCTCTGTGATATCTGTAGGGAGACTAGCTCATTGTCCTCTGTGATATCTGTAGGGAGACTAGCTCATTGTACTCTGTGATATCTGTAGGGAGACTAGCTCATTGTACTCTGTGATATCTGTAGGGAGACTAGCTCATTGTACTCTGTGATATCTGTAGGGAGACTAGCTCATTGTCCTCTGTGATATCTGTAGGGTGACTAGCTCAATGTCCTCTGTGATATCTGTAGGGAGACTAGCTCATTGTACTCTGTGATATCTGTAGGAGACTAACTCATAGTCCTCTGTGATATCTGTAGGGAGACTCGCTCATTGTCCACTGTGATATCTGTAGGGAGACTAACTCATAGTCCTCTGTGATATCTGTAGGAGACTAGCTCATAGTCCTGTGTGATATCTGTAGGAGACTCGCTCATTGTCCACTGTGATATCTGTAGGGAGATGAACTCATTGTCCTCTGTGATATCTGTAGGGAGACTAGCTCATTGTCCTCTGTGATATCTGTAGGGAGACTAGCTCATTGTCCTCTGTGATATCTGTAGGGAGACTAGCTCATTGTCCTCTGTGATATCTGTAGGGTGACTAGCTCATTGTCCTCTGTAATATCTGTAGGGAGACTAGCTCATTGTCCTCTGTGATATCTGTAGGGAGACTAGCTCATTGTCCTCTGTGATATCTGTAGGAGACTAGCTCATTGTCCTCTGCGATATCTGTAGGGAGACTAGCTCATTGTCCTCTGTGATATCTGTAGGGAGACTAGCTCATTATCCTCTGTGATATCTGTAGGGAGACTAGCTCATTGTCCTCTGTAATATCTGTAGGGATACTAGCTCACTCTCCTCTGTGATATCTGTAGGGGACTAGCTCATTGTACCCTGTGATACCTGTAGGAAGACTAGCTCATTGTCCGCTGAGATATCTGTAGGGAGACTAGCTCATTGTCCGTTGTGATAACTGTAGGGAGACAAGCCCATTGTCCTCTGTGATATCTGTAGGGAGACTTGCTTATTGTCCACTGTGATACCTGTAGGGAGACTAGCTCATTGTACTCTGTGATATCTTTAGGGAGACTATCTCACTGTCCGCTGTGATATCTGTAGGGAGACTCGCTCATTATCCTCTGTGATATCTGTAGGGAGACTAGCTCATTGTCCATTGTGATGACTGTAGGGAGACTAGCTCATTGTCCCCTGTGATATCTGTAGGGAGACTAGCTCATTGTCCTCTGTGATATCTGTAGGGAGACTAGCTCATTGTACTCTGTGATATCTGTAGGGAGACTAGCTCATTGTACTCTGTGATATCTGTAGGGAGACTAGCTCATTGTCCTCTGTGATATCTGTAGGGAGACTAGCTCATTGTCCTCTGTGATATCTGTAGGGAGACTAACTCATAGTCCTCTGTGATATCTGTAGGGAGACTCGCTCATTGTCCACTGTGATATCTGTAGGGAGACTAACTCATAGTCCTCTGTGATATCTGTAGGGAGACTAGCTCATAGTCCTGTGTGATATCTGTAGGGAGACTCGCTCATTGTCCACTGTGATATCTGTAGGGAGATGAACTCATTGTCCTCTGTGATATCTGTAGGGAGACTAGCTCATAGTCCTGTGTGATATCTGTAGGGAGACTCGCTCATTGTCCACTGTGATATCTGTAGGGAGACTAACTCATAGTCCTCTGTGATATCTGAAGGGAGACTAGCTCATTGTCCTCTGTGATATCTGTAGAGAGACTAGTTCATTGTCCACTGTGATACCTGTAGGGAGACTAGCTCATTGTCCTCTGTGATATCTGTAGAGAGACTAGTTCATTGTCCACTGTGATACCTGTAGGGAGACTAACTCATAGTCCTCTGTTATCTCTGTAGGGAGACTAGCTCATTGAACTCTGTGATATCTGTAAGGAGAATAACTCATTCTCCTCTGTCATATCTGTAGGGAGTAAAAATTAGATGGACGACACTCCTCCAGACCTCAGGAACTACAAAATGAATCTCCAAACGCCAAATAAAAGAAATAAAAAAATTATTGAGTTAAGCTTCTCACAAGCTTTTCATCCGTTATAATGTACCAAATTCTTCAGAAAATCCGAAAAAACGGAAACAATGTCACACAATCACCACCCCTTTTAAATACCCTTTACATCTCCGTATAAAGGAAACTTAGATAATATCAAACATAGGATGGTTTATTTTTATTTTAAGTAACCCATTCATGTCATACATCTATATGGTTTGTGTATACCTCCAGCCAAATTTGCATATATTTTATTTTAATGATATCTATAGGAGACTAGCTCATTGTATTCTGGGATATCTGTAGGAGACTAGCTCATTGTCCTCTGTGATATCTGTAGGAGACTAGCTCATTGTCTTCTGGGATATCTGTAGGAGACTAGCTCATTGTCCTCTGTGATATCTGTAGGAGACTAGCTCATTGTCCTCTGTGATATCTGTAGGAGACTAGCTCATTGTATTCTATGATATCTATAGGAGACTAGCTCATTGTCCTCTGTGATATCTGTAGGAGACTAGCTCATTGTCCTCTGTGATATCTGTAGGGTGACTAGCTCATTGTCCTCTGTGATATCTGTAGGGAGACTAGCTCATTGTCCTCTGTGATATCTGTAGGGTGACTAGCTCATTGTCCTCTGTGATATCTGTAGGGGACTAGCTCATTGTACCCTGTGATACCTGTAGGAAGACTAGCTCATTGTCCTCTGTGATATCTGTAGGGAGACTAGCTCATTGTCCTCTGTGATATCTGTAGGGAGACTAGCTCATTGTCCTCTGTGATATCTGTAGGGAGACTAGCTCATTGTCCTCTGTGATATCTGTAGGGTGACTAGCTCAATGTCCTCTGTGATATCTGTAGGGAGACTAGCTCATTGTCCTCTGTGATATCTGTAGGGTGACTAGCTCATTGTCCTCTGTGATATCTGTAGGGAGACTAGCTCATTGTCCTCTGTGATATCTGTAGGGTGACTAGCTCATTGTCCTCTGTAATATCTGTAGGGAGACTAGCTCATTGTACCCTGTGATACCTGTAGGAAGACTAGCTCATTGTCCTCTGTGATATCTGTAGGGAGACTAGCTCATTGTCCTCTGTGATATCTGTAGGGAGACTAGCTCATTGTCCTCTGTGATATCTGTAGGGAGACTAGCTCAATGTCCTCTGTGATATCTGTAGGGAGACTAGCTCATTGTCCTCTGTGATATCTGTAGGGAGACTAGCTCATTGTCCTCTGTGATATCTGTAGGGAGACTAGCTCATTGTCCTCTGTGATATCTGTAGGGAGACTAGCTCATTGTCCTCTGTAATATCTGTAGGGATACTAGCTCACTCTCCTCTGTGATATCTGTAGGGGACTAGCTCATTGTACCCTGTGATACCTGTAGGAAGACTAGCTCATTGTCCGCTGAGATATCTGTAGGGAGACTAGCTCATTGTCCGTTGTGATAACTGTAGGGAGACAAGCCCATTGTCCTCTGTGATATCTGTAGGGAGACTTGCTTATTGTCCACTGTGATACCTGTAGGGAGACTAGCTCATTGTACTCTGTGATATCTTTAGGGAGACTATCTCACTGTCCGCTGTGATATCTGTAGGGAGACTCGCTCATTATCCTCTGTGATATCTGTAGGGAGACTAGCTCATTGTCCATTGTGATGACTGTAGGGAGACTAGCTCATTGTCCCCTGTGATATCTGTAGGGAGACTAGCTCATTGTCCTCTGTGATATCTGTAGGAGACTAGCTCAATGTCCTCTGTGATATCTGTAGGAGACTAGCTCATTGTCCGTTGTGATAACTGTAGGGAGACCAGCCCATTGTCCTCTGTGATATCTGTAGGGAGACTAGCTCATTGTCCTCTGTGATATCTGTAGGGAGCCTAGCTCATTGTACTCTGTGATATCTGTAGGGAGACTAGCTCAATGTCCTCTGTGATATCTGTAGGGACACTAGGTTATTGTTCTCTGTGATATCTCTAGGGGGGACTAGCTCATAGTCCTCTGTGATATCTGTAGGGAGCGTAGCTCATTGTCTGCTGTGATATCTGTAGGGAGACTAGCTCATAGTCCTCTGTGATATCTGTAGGGAGACTAGCTCATTGTCCGCTGTGATATCTGTAGGGAGGCTAGCTCATTGTACTCTGTGATATCTGTAGGGGGACTAGCTCAGTGTATTCTATGATATCTGTAGGGAGACTAGCTTATTGTACTCTGTGATATCTCTAGGGGGAATAGCTCAATGTCCTCTGTGATATCTGTAGGGAGACTAGATCATTGTTCTCTGTGATATGTATAGGGAGACTGTCTCATTGTCCACTGTGATATCTGTAGGGAGACTAGCTCAGTGTATTCTATGATATCTGTAGGGAGACTAGCTCATTGTCTGCTGTGATATCTGCTGGGAGACAAGCTCATTGTCCTCTGTGATATATGTAGGGAGACTGTCTCATTGTCCGCTGTGGTATCTGTAGGGAGACTAGCTCATTGTACTCTGTGATATTTGTAGGGAGACTACCTCACTGTACTGTATAATATCAGTAGAGAGACTAGCTCATTGTACTCTGTGATATCTTTATGGAGACTTGCTCATTGTCCACTGTGATATCTGTAGGGAGCCTAGCTCATTGTCCACTGTGATATCTGTAGGGAGACTAGCTCATAGTCCTGTGTGATATCTGTAGGGAGACTAGTTCATTGTCCACTGTAATATTTGTAGGGAGACTAGCTCATTGTCGTCTGTGTTATCTGTAGAGAAACAAGCTCATTGTCCTTTGTGATATCTGTAGAGAAACTTGCTCATTGTACGCTCTGATATCTGTGGGGAGACTAGGTCATTATCCACTGTGATATCTGTAGGGACACTAGCCCATTGTCCTCTGTGGTATCTGTAGGGAGACTAGCTCATTGTATTCTATGATATCTATAGGGAGACTAGCTCATTGTCCTCTGTGGTATCTGTAGGGAGACTAGCTCATTGTATTCTATGATATCTATAGGGAGACTAGCTCATTGTATTCTATGATATCTATAGGGAGACTAGCTCATTGTCCACTGTGATATCTGTAGGGAGACTAGCTCATTGTCCTCTGTGATATCTGTAGGGAGACTAGCTCATTGTATTCTATGATATCTATAGGGAGACTAGCTCATTGTCCACTGTGATATCTGTAGGGAGACTAGCTCATTGTCCTCTGTGATATCTGTAGGGAGACTAGCTCATTGTATTCTATGATATCTATAGGGAGACTAGCTCATTGTCCACTGTGATATCTGTAGGGAGACTAGCTCATTGTCCTCTGTGATATCTGTAGGTAGACTAGCTCATTGTCCTCTGTGATATCTGTAGGGAGACTAGCTCATTGTCCTCTGTGATATCTGTAGGGAGACTAACTCATAGTCCTCTGTGATATCTATAGGGAGACTAGCTCATTGTCCTCTGTGATATCGATAGGGAGACTAGCTCATTGTCCTCTGTGATATCTGTAGGGAGACTAGCTCATTGTCCTCTGTGATATCTGTAGGGAGACTAGTTCATTGTCCACTGTGATATCTGTAGGGAGACTAACTCATAGTCCTCTGTGATATCTGTAGGGAGACTCGCTCATTGTCCACTGTGATATCTGTAGGGAGACTAACTCATAGTCCTCTGTGATATCTGTAGGGAGACTCGCTCATTGTCCACTGTGATATCTGTAGGGAGACTAGTTCATTGTCCTCTGTGATATCTGTAGGGAGACTAACTCATAGTACTCTGTGATATCTGTAGGGAGACTCGCTCATTGTCCACTGTGATATCTGTAGGGAGACTAACTCATAGTCCTCTGTGATATCTGTAGGGAGACTCGCTCATTGTCCACTGTGATATCTGTAGGGAGACTAACTCATAGTCCTCTGTGATATCTGTAGGGAGACTAGCTCATAGTCCTGTGTGATATCTGTAGGGAGACTCGCTCATTGTCCACTGTGATATCTGTAGGAGATGAACTCATTGTCCTCTGTGATATCTGTAGGGAGACTAGCTCATAGTCCTGTGTGATATCTGTAGGGAGACTCGCTCATTGTCCACTGTGATATCTGTAGGGAGATGAACTCATTGTCCTCTGTGATATCTGTAGGGAGACTAGCTCATAGTCCTGTGTGATATCTGAAGGGAGACTAGCTCATTGTCCTCTGTGATATCTGTAGGGAGACTAGCTCATTGTCCTCTGTGATATCTGTAGAGAGACTAGTTCATTGTCCACTGTGATACCTGTAGGGAGACTAGCTCATTGTCCTCTGTGATATCTGTAGAGAGACTAGTTCATTGTCCACTGTGATACCTGTAGGGAGACTAACTCATAGTCCTCTGTGATATCTGAAGGGAGACTTGCTCATTGTCCTCTGTGATATCTGTAGAGACTAGTTCATTGTCCACTGTGATACCTGTAGGAGACTAGCTCATTGTCCTCTGTGATATCTGTAGGAGACTAGCTCAATGTCCTCTGTGATATCTGTAGGAGACTCGCTCATTGTCCTCTGTGATATCTGTAGGGAGACTAGCTCATTGTCCTCTGTGATATCTGTAGAGAGACTAGTTCATTGTCCACTGTGATACCTGTAGGGAGACTAACTCATAGTCCTCTGTTATCTCTGTAGGGAGACTAGCTCATTGAACTCTGTGATATCTGTAAGGAGAATAACTCATTCTCCTCTGTCATATCTGTAGGGAGTAAAAAAATTAGATGGACGACACTCCTCCAGACCTCAGGAACTATGAAATAAATCTCCAAATGCCAAATAAAAGAAATAAAAAGTTTTATTGAGTTAAGCTTCTCACAAGCTTTTCATCCGTTATAATGTACCAAATTCTTCAGAAAATCCGAAAAAACGGAAACAATGTCACACAATCACCACCCCTTTTAAATACCCTTTACATCTCCGTATAAAGGAAACTTAGATAATATCAAACATAGGATGGTTTATTTTTATTTTTAAGTAACCCATTCATGTCATACATCTATATGGTTTGTGTATACCTCCGCAGCCAAATTTGCATATATTTTATTTTAATGATATCTATAGGGAGACTAGCTCATTGTATTCTGGGATATCTGTAGGGAGACTAGCTCATTGTCCTCTGTGATATCTGTAGGGAGACTAGCTCATTGTCCTCTGTGATATCTGTAGGGAGACTAGCTCATTGTCCTCTGTGATATCTGTAGGGTGACTAGCTCATTGTCCTCTGTGATATCTGTAGGAGACTAGCTCATTGTCCTCTGTGATATCTGTAGGGTGACTAGCTCATTGTACTCTGTGATATCTGTAGGGTGACTAGCTCATTGTCCTCTGTGATATCTGTAGGGAGACTAGCTCATTGTCCTCTGTGATATCTGTAGGGAGACTAGCTCATTGTACTCTGTGATATCTGTAGGGTGACTAGCTCATTGTCCTCTGTGATATCTGTAGGGAGACTAGCTCATTGTCCTCTGTGATATCTGTAGGGTGACTAGCTCATTGTCCTCTGTGATATCTGTAGGGTGACTAGCTCATTGTCCTCTGTGATATCTGTAGGGAGACTAGCTCAATGTCCTCTGTGATATCTGTAGGGTGACTAGCTCATTGTCCTCTGTGATATCTGTAGGGTGACTAGCTCATTGTCCTCTGTGATATCTGTAGGGGACTAGCTCATTGTACCCTGTGATACCTGTAGGAAGACTAGCTCATTGTCCTCTGTGATATCTGTAGGGAGACTAGCTCATTGTCCTCTGTGATATCTGTAGGGAGACTAGCTCATTGTCCACTGTGATATCTGTAGGGAGACTAGTTCATTGTCCTCTGTGATATCTGTAGGGAGACTAGCTCATTGTCCTCTGTAATATCTGTAGGGATACTAGCTCACTCTCCTCTGTGATATCTGTAGGGGACTAGCTCATTGTACCCTGTGATACCTGTAGGAAGACTAGCTCATTGTCCGCTGAGATATCTGTAGGGAGACTAGCTCATTGTCCGTTGTGATAACTGTAGGGAGACAAGCCCATTGTCCTCTGTGATATCTGTAGGGAGACTTGCTTATTGTCCACTGTGATACCTGTAGGGAGACTAGCTCATTGTACTCTGTGATATCTTTAGGGAGACTATCTCACTGTCCGCTGTGATATCTGTAGGGAGACTCGCTCATTATCCTCTGTGATATCTGTAGGGAGACTAGCTCATTGTCCATTGTGATGACTGTAGGGAGACTAGCTCATTGTCCCCTGTGATATATGTAGGGAGACTGTCTCATTGTACTCTGTGATATCTGTAGGGAGACTAGCTCATTGTCCGTTGTGATAACTGTAGAGAGACTAGCTCATTGTCCTCTGTGATATCTGTAGGGAGACTAGCTCATTGTCCTCTGTGATATCTGTAGGGAGACTAGCTCATTGTACTCTGTGATATCTGTAGGGAGACTAGCTCATTGTACTCTGTGATATCTGTAGGGAGACTAGCTCATTGTACTCTGTGATATCTGTAGGGAGACTAGCTCATTGTCCTCTGTGATATCTGTAGGGTGACTAGCTCAATGTCCTCTGTGATATCTGTAGGGAGACTAGCTCATTGTACTCTGTGATATCTGTAGGGAGACTAACTCATAGTCCTCTGTGATATCTGTAGGGAGACTCGCTCATTGTCCACTGTGATATCTGTAGGGAGACTAACTCATAGTCCTCTGTGATATCTGTAGGGAGACTAGCTCATAGTCCTGTGTGATATCTGTAGGGAGACTCGCTCATTGTCCACTGTGATATCTGTAGGGAGATGAACTCATTGTCCTCTGTGATATCTGTAGGGAGACTAGCTCATTGTCCTCTGTGATATCTGTAGGGAGACTAGCTCATTGTCCTCTGTGATATCTGTAGGGAGACTAGCTCATTGTCCTCTGTGATATCTGTAGGGTGACTAGCTCATTGTCCTCTGTAATATCTGTAGGGAGACTAGCTCATTGTCCTCTGTGATATCTGTAGGGAGACTAGCTCATTGTCCTCTGTGATATCTGTAGGGAGACTAGCTCATTGTCCTCTGTGATATCTGTAGGGAGACTAGCTCATTGTCCTCTGTGATATCTGTAGGGAGACTAGCTCATTATCCTCTGTGATATCTGTAGGGAGACTAGCTCATTGTCCTCTGTAATATCTGTAGGGATACTAGCTCACTCTCCTCTGTGATATCTGTAGGGGACTAGCTCATTGTACCCTGTGATACCTGTAGGAAGACTAGCTCATTGTCCGCTGAGATATCTGTAGGGAGACTAGCTCATTGTCCGTTGTGATAACTGTAGGGAGACAAGCCCATTGTCCTCTGTGATATCTGTAGGAGACTTGCTTATTGTCCACTGTGATACCTGTAGGGAGACTAGCTCATTGTACTCTGTGATATCTTTAGGGAGACTATCTCACTGTCCGCTGTGATATCTGTAGGGAGACTCGCTCATTATCCTCTGTGATATCTGTAGGGAGACTAGCTCATTGTCCATTGTGATGACTGTAGGGAGACTAGCTCATTGTCCCCTGTGATATCTGTAGGGAGACTAGCTCATTGTCCTCTGTGATATCTGTAGGGAGACTAGCTCATTGTACTCTGTGATATCTGTAGGGAGACTAGCTCATTGTACTCTGTGATATCTGTAGGGAGACTAGCTCATTGTCCTCTGTGATATCTGTAGGGAGACTAGCTCATTGTACTCTGTGATATCTGTAGGGAGACTAGCTCATTGTACTCTGTGATATCTGTAGGGAGACTAACTCATAGTCCTCTGTGATATCTGTAGGGAGACTAGCTCATTGTCCTCTGTGATATCTGTAGGGAGACTAACTCATAGTCCTCTGTGATATCTGTAGGGAGACTAACTCATAGTCCTCTGTGATATCTGTAGGGAGACTAGCTCATAGTCCTGTGTGATATCTGTAGGGAGACTCGCTCATTGTCCACTGTGATATCTGTAGGGAGATGAACTCATTGTCCTCTGTGATATCTGTAGGGAGACTAGCTCATAGTCCTGTGTGATATCTGTAGGGAGACTCGCTCATTGTCCACTGTGATATCTGTAGGGAGACTAACTCATAGTCCTCTGTGATATCTGAAGGGAGACTAGCTCATTGTCCTCTGTGATATCTGTAGAGAGACTAGTTCATTGTCCACTGTGATACCTGTAGGGAGACTAGCTCATTGTCCTCTGTGATATCTGTAGAGAGACTAGTTCATTGTCCACTGTGATACCTGTAGGGAGACTAACTCATAGTCCTCTGTTATCTCTGTAGGGAGACTAGCTCATTGAACTCTGTGATATCTGTAAGGAGAATAACTCATTCTCCTCTGTCATATCTGTAGGGAGTAAAAAAATTAGATGGACGACACTCCTCCAGACCTCAGGAACTATGAAATAAATCTCCAAATGCCAAATAAAAGAAATAAAAAGTTTTATTGAGTTAAGCTTCTCACAAGCTTTTCATCCGTTATAATGTACCAAATTCTTCAGAAAATCCGAAAAAACGGAAACAATGTCACACAATCACCACCCCTTTTAAATACCCTTTACATCTCCGTATAAAGGAAACTTAGATAATATCAAACATAGGATGGTTTATTTTTATTTTTAAGTAACCCATTCATGTCATACATCTATATGGTTTGTGTATACCTCCGCAGCCAAATTTGCATATATTTTATTTTAATGATATCTATAGGGAGACTAGCTCATTGTATTCTGGGATATCTGTAGGGAGACTAGCTCATTGTCCTCTGTGATATCTGTAGGGAGACTAGCTCATTGTCTTCTGGGATATCTGTAGGGAGACTAGCTCATTGTCCTCTGTGATATCTGTAGGGAGACTAGCTCATTGTCCTCTGTGATATCTGTAGGGAGACTAGCTCATTGTATTCTATGATATCTATAGGGAGACTAGCTCATTGTCCTCTGTGATATCTGTAGGGAGACTAGCTCATTGTCCTCTGTGATATCTGTAGGGTGACTAGCTCATTGTCCTCTGTGATATCTGTAGGGAGACTAGCTCATTGTCCTCTGTGATATCTGTAGGGTGACTAGCTCATTGTCCTCTGTGATATCTGTAGGGGACTAGCTCATTGTACCCTGTGATACCTGTAGGAAGACTAGCTCATTGTCCTCTGTGATATCTGTAGGGAGACTAGCTCATTGTCCTCTGTGATATCTGTAGGGAGACTAGCTCATTGTCCTCTGTGATATCTGTAGGGAGACTAGCTCATTGTCCTCTGTGATATCTGTAGGGTGACTAGCTCAATGTCCTCTGTGATATCTGTAGGAGACTAGCTCATTGTCCTCTGTGATATCTGTAGGGTGACTAGCTCATTGTCCTCTGTGATATCTGTAGGGAGACTAGCTCATTGTCCTCTGTGATATCTGTAGGGTGACTAGCTCATTGTCCTCTGTAATATCTGTAGGGAGACTAGCTCATTGTACCCTGTGATACCTGTAGGAAGACTAGCTCATTGTCCTCTGTGATATCTGTAGGGAGACTAGCTCATTGTCCTCTGTGATATCTGTAGGGAGACTAGCTCATTGTCCTCTGTGATATCTGTAGGGAGACTAGCTCAATGTCCTCTGTGATATCTGTAGGGAGACTAGCTCATTGTCCTCTGTGATATCTGTAGGGAGACTAGCTCATTGTCCTCTGTGATATCTGTAGGGAGACTAGCTCATTGTCCTCTGTGATATCTGTAGGGAGACTAGCTCATTGTCCTCTGTAATATCTGTAGGGATACTAGCTCACTCTCCTCTGTGATATCTGTAGGGGACTAGCTCATTGTACCCTGTGATACCTGTAGGAAGACTAGCTCATTGTCCGCTGAGATATCTGTAGGAGACTAGCTCATTGTCCGTTGTGATAACTGTAGGGAGACAAGCCCATTGTCCTCTGTGATATCTGTAGGGAGACTTGCTTATTGTCCACTGTGATACCTGTAGGGAGACTAGCTCATTGTACTCTGTGATATCTTTAGGGAGACTATCTCACTGTCCGCTGTGATATCTGTAGGGAGACTCGCTCATTATCCTCTGTGATATCTGTAGGGAGACTAGCTCATTGTCCATTGTGATGACTGTAGGGAGACTAGCTCATTGTCCCCTGTGATATCTGTAGGGAGACTAGCTCATTGTCCTCTGTGATATCTGTAGGGAGACTAGCTCAATGTCCTCTGTGATATCTGTAGGGAGACTAGCTCATTGTCCGTTGTGATAACTGTAGGGAGACCAGCCCATTGTCCTCTGTGATATCTGTAGGGAGACTAGCTCATTGTCCTCTGTGATATCTGTAGGGAGCCTAGCTCATTGTACTCTGTGATATCTGTAGGGAGACTAGCTCAATGTCCTCTGTGATATCTGTAGGGACACTAGGTTATTGTTCTCTGTGATATCTCTAGGGGGGACTAGCTCATAGTCCTCTGTGATATCTGTAGGGAGCGTAGCTCATTGTCTGCTGTGATATCTGTAGGGAGACTAGCTCATAGTCCTCTGTGATATCTGTAGGGAGACTAGCTCATTGTCCGCTGTGATATCTGTAGGGAGGCTAGCTCATTGTACTCTGTGATATCTGTAGGGGGACTAGCTCAGTGTATTCTATGATATCTGTAGGGAGACTAGCTTATTGTACTCTGTGATATCTCTAGGGGGAATAGCTCAATGTCCTCTGTGATATCTGTAGGGAGACTAGATCATTGTTCTCTGTGATATGTATAGGGAGACTGTCTCATTGTCCACTGTGATATCTGTAGGAGACTAGCTCAGTGTATTCTATGATATCTGTAGGGAGACTAGCTCATTGTCTGCTGTGATATCTGCTGGGAGACAAGCTCATTGTCCTCTGTGATATATGTAGGGAGACTGTCTCATTGTCCGCTGTGGTATCTGTAGGGAGACTAGCTCATTGTACTCTGTGATATTTGTAGGGAGACTACCTCACTGTACTGTATAATATCAGTAGAGAGACTAGCTCATTGTACTCTGTGATATCTTTATGGAGACTTGCTCATTGTCCACTGTGATATCTGTAGGGAGCCTAGCTCATTGTCCACTGTGATATCTGTAGGGAGACTAGCTCATAGTCCTGTGTGATATCTGTAGGGAGACTAGTTCATTGTCCACTGTAATATTTGTAGGGAGACTAGCTCATTGTCGTCTGTGTTATCTGTAGAGAAACAAGCTCATTGTCCTTTGTGATATCTGTAGAGAAACTTGCTCATTGTACGCTCTGATATCTGTGGGGAGACTAGGTCATTATCCACTGTGATATCTGTAGGGACACTAGCCCATTGTCCTCTGTGATATCTGTAGGGAGACTAGCTAATATTAAATAGGCAGCAAACTACTTAACACCGAATGTGTGATAAGAGACTTTGGGACCATAGTGGACAGTAGTCTCTCCTTTGATAGTCACATCACCACTGTAGTCAGGAAGTCCTTCTATGTGGCACACCTCATCATAAAAGGGTTCCCATCCAGGAAAAAAGAGGTCATTGTTCCCCTCTACTCGACACTCATTAGATCCATTATAGAGTACAACACCCCTTTTGGAATGTACCTCACAAGACATCTGCAGCAGCTGAAAAGGCC
Source organism: Protopterus annectens (assembly GCF_019279795.1). NCBI lineage: Eukaryota > Metazoa > Chordata > Ceratodontiformes > Protopteridae > Protopterus > Protopterus annectens. The sequence continues at coordinate 171,391,227 of NC_056739.1, forward strand.
ACAGACGTACCTCACAAAGAGGATTACTGGCCTCAAACAAATGCCCTACACTGACCGCCTCAAAAAACTCCAGCTTTACTTCGTCGCATATCGCCTACTCCAAGCTGATCTCTAACTAACATATAAAGCTATGTCAAACCCAGAGCTGCTGGACATGCTACACCTAAAGAAATCACAATCCCTCCGAGCTACATGCTCTAGGGACCTAAACCTTGTCACCACAATAAACAGGACATGCTGGAGGGATAGATTCCTGTCCCAGAGACTTCCCATACTCTGGAACAGGCTACCCATCTATGTCAAGCAAAGTCCTTCATTAGCACTCTTTAAGAAAAATCTTGATGAGTGGATGGGAAATAGGAATTACACCCCGGGAATCACTTCTGTGTCTCTGCTCGACAGTGGCACAGGAAAATGACTTTCTTGGGTGGCATAAGCCAGGGAACCTTGTTGGCTAGGCTTACGTAGGCCCTTGGGCCGATAGCCTAGTACCTACGTATGAACCTATGAATTGTCTTCTGTGATGTCTGTAGGGAGACTCGCTCATTACCCTCTGTGATATCTGTAGGGAGACTAGCTCATTGTCCGCTGTGATATCTGTAGGGAGATTAGCTCATTGTCCGCTGTGATATCTGTAGGGAGACTAGCTCATTGTCCTCTGTGATATCTGTAGGGTGACTAGCTCATTGTCCTCTGTGATATCTGTAGGGAGACTAGCTCATTGTCCTCTGTGATATCTATAGGGAGACTAGCTCATTGTCCTCTGTGATATCTGTAGGGAGACTAGCTCATTGTCCTCTGTGATATCTGTAGGGTGACTAGCTCATTGTCCTCTGTGATATCTGTAGGGAGACTAGCTCATTGTCCTCTGTAATATCTGTAGGAGACTAGCTCATTGTCCTCTGTGATATCTGTAGGAGACTAGCTCATTGTCCTCTGTGATATCTGTAGGGTGACTAGCTCATTGTCCTCTGTGATATCTGTAGGGAGACTAGCTCATTGTCCTCTGTAATATCTGTAGGGAGACTAGCTCATTGTACTCTGTGATATCTGTAGGGTGACTAGCTCATTGTACCCTGTGATACCTGTAGGAAGACTAGCTCATAGTCCGTTGTGATATCTGTAGGGAGACTAGCTCATTGTCCGCTGTGATATCTGTAGGGAGACTAGCTCATTGCCCTCTTTGATATCTGTAGGGGGATACACTAGACAATCTTGACGTACTGAAATCTCGAATTTCATTACGTCTAGACCAAATAGTGGAAAGTGCAGTTACTCGAAACTACACTATGCCGAATGCAGAAGTGTCGAAACCGGAAATGTTGAATAAGCCGCTATTGTGGTGTCACGTTCATTAAGTGTGGTGCGGTTTGTGGATTTATCTGTGGTTTCAGGTAAGTGTTATTTGTTTGAGGATATTGGGTAGGGATTTTAGTGTGTGTGAGTGTGTGCGGTGGTGATTTTTGTGTGCTTGTGTGTTTAGTGCGATCTTGGACTTAGAATATATAAGTGGGGGGGTAAGTTAGGTGTGTTTTTGTGTGTTGTTATGTTTGTTTAGTTAGGTAGGTGTATGTGATTATGTCTTGGTTTTTGTGTGTGTGTGTAAATAGTCGCAGTTGTGGAATTCATGATTGTGGTTTTTCGTGTATATGGGTTTTAGAGTATTCATTCTCAAAATACTGAAATTCAACATTTCAGTACTTCAAGATTGTATAGTGAATCCCTGTAGGGAGACTAGCTCATTGCCCTCTGTGATGTCTCTATGGAGACAAGCTCATTGTCCTCTGTGATATCTGTAGAGAGAATAGCTCATTGTCCGCTGTGGTATCTGTAGGGAGACTAGCTCATTGCCCTCTGTGATATCTGTAGGGAGACTAGCTTATTGTCTGCTGTGGTATCTGTAGGGAGACTACCTCATTGTCCTCTGCGATATCTGTAGGGAGACTAGCTCATTGTCCTCTATGATATCTGTAGGGAGACTAGCATATTGTCCACTGTGATATCTGTAGGGAGACGAGCTCATTGTCTGCTGTGACATCTGTAGGGAGACTAGCTCATAGTCTGCTGTGATTTATGTAGGGAAACTAGTTCTTTTCCTACGTGACATTCGTAGGGAGACTAGCTCATTGTCCTCTGTGATATCTATAGGGAGACTAGCTCATTGTCCTCTGTGATATCTATAGGGAGACTAGCTCATTGTCCTCTGTGATACCTGTAGGGTGACTAGCTCATTGTCCTCTGTGATATCTGTAGGGAGACTAGCTCATTGTCCTCTGTGATATCTGTAGGGAGACTAGCTCATTGTCCTCTGTGATATCTGTAGGGAGACTAGCTCAATGTCCTCTGTGATATCTGTAGGGAGACTAGCTCAATGTCCTCTGCGATATCTGTAGGAGGACTAGCTCATTGTCCTCTGTGATATCTGTAGGGAGACTAGCTCATTGTCCTCTGTGATATCTATAGGGAGACTAGCTCATTGTCCTCTGTGATATCTGTAGGGAGACTAGCTCATTGTCCTCTGTGATATCTGTAGGGAGACTAGCTCATTGTCCTCTGTGATATCTGTAGGGAGACTAGCTCAATGTCCTCTGCGATATCTGTAGGAGGACTAGCTCATTGTCCTCTGTGATATCTGTAGGGAGACTAGCTCATTGTCCTCTGTGATATCTGTAGGGAGACTAGCTCATTGTCCTCTGTGATATCTGTAGGGAGACTAGCTCATTGTCCTCTGTGATATCTGTAGGGAGACTAGCTCAATGTCCTCTGCGATATCTGTAGGAGGACTAGCTCATTGTCCTCTGTGATATCTGTAGGGAGACTAGCTCATTGTCCTCTGTGATACCTGTAGGGAGACTAGCTCAATGTCCTCTGCGATATCTGTAGGAGGACTAGCTCATTGTCCACTGTGATATCTGTAGGAGGACTAGCTCATTGTCCACTGTGATATCTGTAGGGAGACTCGCTCATTGTCCTCTGCGATATCTGTAGGAGGACTAGCTCATTGTCCACTGTGATATCTGTAGGGAGACTAGCTCATTGTCCTCTGTGATATCTGTAGGGAGACTAGCTCATTGTCCTCTGTGATATCTGTAGGGAGACTAGCTCATTGTCCTCTGTGATATCTGTAGGGAGACTAGCTCATTGTCCTCTGTGATATCTGTAGGTAGACTAGCTCAATGTCCTCTGTGATATCTGTAGGGAGACTAGCTCATTGTCCTCTGTGATATCTGTAGGGAGACTCGCTCATTGTCCTCTGTGATACCTGTAGGGAGACTAGTCATTGTCCTCTGTGATATCTGTAGGGAGACTCGCTCATTGTTCTCTGTGATATCTTGTAGGGAGACTAGCTCATTGTCAGCTCACATCCCCATTTCAATTAGCGTGCTGTCTTGTTTTGTCATTTCTTATACCAGAAATTATTCTTCCTTCTGAAGAATCATGCAACTCGAGACTCATTATCTTTGGCTGTATTATTCATCTTGGGAACATAAGTATCTATATGTCTTTAAGACCTTGTGTGCTTCTGTTGAACAAATGTCTGTTAAATAGCATGTTTCTTCTGGTCTGGCAAGAATTGCTGCTCTTATATTCCATGCTACTATTCTGTTTTTCATCTCTTCAAGAAAGCTATAATAGTTAAGTACATTTGTGTTTTCTTTTCCAGCAATGTGCTAGGATGAAGCACAATGTTGCTTTTCAGAATTTTAACCTAAACTACTGTGATGTGGAGTAAATAAAATACAGTCTTTAGCCAAATTGTCTTGATACATATAACATCAAAGAGTATGCATCTAAGCAATATTTATTTATGCAACATTTATTGACGGGGAAAGTCCGACTAGGACAGAGTCTATTTTCAGTGGAGGCCCATGGAGAAACACTCCAGATGCGTGACCAGTATGAGCTCTATTTCTGTAGCTCCATAGGCAGAAAATCTTGAAAGCTTGTTTATTTCAATCCAAAATAAAACTCGATGTATGGGCGCTAATTAAAAAACAAGAACCAAAGAAACGTTTAAATCTTCAGTCCAAATTTATTATTATTATTATTATTAATTTTATTATTATTATTATTATTTGTGGATATTCTTTTGAAACACATGCTTTCACTGGTGGTGCACTATATTTTCTTTGAAGCTTATATATTCCTTCACTTTGTGTATTCAGCAGATCATCATACTGAGAATGAGCAGAGTTAAAACACATTAATGACATAAATAAACAGACATAATTTTGCACACTTCTAGCCCCCCCATGCCTCTACACCCCTCCAAACCTAAATATATCAGTTCTATGACTGAGTAACCTTGGAATAAGGAGGAGCTTACCCCCACAGTCCTGCAATCTCAATGACTTCAGTGAGAAAGTTTAAAAGGAAAAAAGGGAGGCGATTAAAAATGAGTGACTGTTGATTTTGCTTAGTGTGATCATGCTCTGATACCCCCTTCACTTCTGCAGACGTATTTCTTTAGTTCTGACAGATAGTCACTCTCCAGTACCATGTCATAGCAAGCGAGTTAATAAAAACAAGTATAGCAGATAGGGCCTAACTACCATGATAGGTATATAGTCAAACCGAATTTTCTAGTATTTTTGTGTACCACATGGTATGCTAATTACCCTGGGTAACTCATTAGCATTAAGGCTATATACCCAAATATGACTATTTGTATCTCTTGGGTACATTCTATTGTTAGGCATTTTTGACACCTGTTTAACACAGGCTTAGAGAAAAGATCCATTTAATTAGAATGGGATTCCTATGAGTCATGAATATTGTTTCCTCTGCTGTCATGTTATAAATGAGAAAAGATTTAATTCTGAATCTACAGCTATGAAATGGAGGAAACACTTTTTCAGTAGTCAAGAGACAGAGAAATCATTAAGTATCTGCAACTACAATGTAATAACACGAGTTCTGTAAATACAACAAAGCCAAACTAATTTAAAATGCATCAATGAAAGCATGACATTATGGAATGCCATTTTAAAGATAGTCTTAGATAAAGTTGAAGGCAAGCATTTGTCAAAAAATGTTATGATAACAGAATGCTTCATTTGCATAAAATTTTCACTCAGTGCCTACTTTTGTTATGTATTGTTGCTAGTCTGTGAGATTTGATTTGTATTTTGAATACTATATCTCTGTATTACTTAAGGCATCAGGAAGGTACTGCAAGTACTGTAGGTCCATAATACAGTTCTTTTTGCCAGAACAACATTACTAGAACATGCCATTGGCATATTTTAATTTGATCAAGCTAAAACTCTGGATTTAGAATATATTCAGTTTACAAAAATGCATAATGATATTGTTATTCAGCTTTATTGCACTTTTTTGTAATTGCATCTTTCTGGTATAGGATAAAACTTTGTTCTGTGTTGTAAATTTAATTTTGATGTTAGGTTATAAAGTCTTGTGGGACAGAATTTGAAATGAGGTCTGCGCTATAGCTTTCATTGTTATATAGAAATTGTGAAGTAGTTCTGGCTGGTGTGGTGACATCATAGCTTGGCTTCTGATCAGATAACTAACTTGGGTATCAGATCAACATACTTTTGCAGATTATAAGCCAACATTCAGAAGCAGAACATCTTAAAAACAATATCACATCACTGGTATTCCTTTTGTTTTAATTGCAAGTATAAATTAAAGTAGAGCACATGAAAGTGTAAATGGACATAAGAAAAGGCAGGTTTTGAACAGCAGTGATCTTCACTTAGACTTTCAGGTGCAAGTAGTGTTTCCACTTTCTGCAGAGACCTCTCTGAAATGAGAGATGAGATCTTCTTTGGATGTAATCTGACCAAACTCAGTGGAATGCTTGCCCCACTGAGAAACAAAATCATGAGTGGTCCTAGGCCCAAGGGTTATCAAAATGTACCAGCTAGACTACTCTGTGATGCGAGATGGTAAGAGTAGCAAAACAAATGTTTGTGTCACGTGTACCTCTCTGCAGTTATTATGCTTTCTTTGGATATTTGCTCCCCCCTAAGCACACACTCAGATTAAGGAATTTACTAAGAATCTTCACCGAGGGCACCCACAGAAGAAGGAACCATCTGTTCATATGAGATACAATAATACATTGGGCAAATCAGGAAATGGAAAGGGACAAGAAATTATAGTATGCACAGGGTGGCATAGAGCAGAGGGAGAGAGACTGAATCCTTAGGATCATAAAAAACACTGACAAGGGTAAAACGCTTGATGTAATTGCCATGAGGGATAAAAACTTGGCTGGGCAATGACTAGTATGAAGACTTGAGGATGAAACTTAGGAAAGCAAGCAAAGTGATACACTTAGAAGTGTTGTCTGCATATGACATGGATAATGGCAGGGCTGTTAATCTTACAGATTTCTATAAATGATTGAATAAGTGATATAGAGCTGTGGACTTTCACAACTTTGAGGATGAGAGATGCAGTTGGAATGATGCAAACTCTTTACCAGAAGGGTGAGCTGCATCTTTGTGTGAGGACAACTTAGAAGGAGAAATAACTCATGCAATAGTTTAATAATAGAGGTGCTGTGCATAATATTACCCCAACTACATCCCCAACAGAGTATGAAGGATTTCTTGAGTAAACTCCAGAGTGTGAAAAATCTATGAAAAATAGCAATCATAATTCAAGATTTTAATAACTAAATGTGAACAGGGTATTCAACATCAACTAAATATGCCAAATATTAAGTGACTATATTAATCAAAATAATTTAGAGCAAAGAGTGTAAAATCCAGCTAGACGTCATATTTTTCTGCTCCCCACAGCTAGCCTGTGTAATATACACAGATATTGATGCCTGTATAATTTACACAGATAATGATGCCTGTATAGTTTGCACAGATATTGATGCCTGTATAATTTACACAGATAATGATGCCTGTATAGTTTACACTGATAATGATGCCTGTATAGTTTGCACAGATATTGATGCCTGTATAATTTACACAGATAATGATGCCTGTCTAATTTGCACAGATATTGATGCCTGTATAGTTTACACAAATACTGATGCATGTATAATTTACACAGATATTGATACATGTATAGTTTGTACAGATATTGATGCCTGTATAGTTTACACAGATACTGATGCATGTATAGTTTACACAGATAACAATGCCTGGTATAGTTTACACAGATAATGATGCCTGTATAACTTACACAGATAATGATGCCTGTATAATTTACACAGATAATTATGCCTGTATAGTTTACACAGATAGTGATGCCTGTATAGTTTACACAGATAATGATGCCTGTATAGTTTGCACAGATATTTATGCCTGTATAATTTACAAAACTAATGATGCCTGTATAGTTTACACAGATAATGATGCCTGTATATTTTACACAGATAATGATGCCATCATCATTAACCTAAGAGTAAAATTAAACTCTATCATTAATAAATCATATTTCCAATACTATCCTGAATGACATAAATAAGTTTGTACATGAAACAATCACCACATTCATGGATATATACTAGTTGCACACAAATATACATGTGAATTAAAGAAAACAAATGTTGGTAGGCTCACAAAATAATATGAAACCAAAAAAGATATACTATTTAACTTTCAGAAATAGTTATAGTCATAAAAACAAGTCTATATTAAATAAAATACAGAAACTGATGACTTTTTACCAAATCATCCTGGTCTGTATTCTTTAATTATGTCAAAAACTTAAAAGGGTAAGTTGTGAATTAGACATATTATTGACAAGTGATGAAGAGGTCACATAGCTATAGGCTATAAGAAATGAACTTGCAGAAAAATGTTGTGCAAATTTTACAATCAAAAATATGTCACAGTGTTATACAGACAAAGAGAGATATCATTATATAACTACAAGAATGATAACTTGTACCATAAGTAAAAATAAAAAAATGAAACCACATGAGCAGACAATATAATGTTAGTCAAGGAAGATCTAACAATATCTCTGTCAATCATATTAAACAAAAAGCAATGTGTAAACAAACTATAACAACAGGCTGTATTGGTACTGTCTCACAAAGTGTGTGAGAGGGTGAGCACATCCGGCCCAAACAAGTTTAGATCTATTAGCCTGATTAGTATTTTGCATATAATCATGGAGAGAGTTCCAGTGGACCTTATCCAAAAATTATACTGAGGGCCTACTTGTGTTATGTATGGAGCAATATGTTTTTTTTTTTTTGTTTTTAAGGGGGAAACCTGTTTTTTTTTAATCTTCTGGCATTCCTTTGAAAGGTAACAGCAGCCCTGGATGAGGGGCGGCATATAATGCTGATTTGATTAGGCTTTTGACACTATTCTATATAACGGACTATCTGACAAATGAAAGACATCAAATGTCAATCCATAATTGTGAAATAACAAGACCTATCCTAACAGGGTTTGCCAACGGTGTCCCACAGGGCTCTCTACTGGGTCACTTACATTTTAATTATTATTCTCAAATACAAAAGAGAAAATAAACTGCGGATAATCAAATGCACTGATGATTGCATTCTGGATAACACAATTAGTTCAATAAAGCATGCAGAAGTTTTCTAAGATGTTTTATATAAAAAAAACATCTGGTGCAGTAGCAGTATTACTAGGGCATATAAAGATTGACATCATGGCAATCTTGAAAAATATGTACCTTATTGGGTATAATTAGATATAACATAATCTGAGAAAATAATCCATTGCCTTAGTACCAGACATTATTTTGGTAGACACAGTCTATACTTTCTATAATTAAATATACATGACCATGTTAACTATAGACAAAATGGAGCATGACAGATTATAACATTTACAGAAATAAAAAAATGGACAATGCATAGCCATGCCCGCAGTCTGAGCAAAAAAATTACCTGAACTAATGAAACTGATTGAAGACTAATGATTTGATAGTGTGGAAGTAGTAAAGACATGGTTTACAGAAATCCATGATTGGGAAGCAGATGCACAGGCTGCATATTTTACAGGATCGAAATGGTGGATAAAAGGTAAGGAAGTATAGTCGCCTGTATAAGGTAAGGGTTTAAAGCACATACATCTAAACATGGCAGAGAGGGCACACTGTAGGAGAAATGAGGTTGCAGCCTGAAGGTGTGCACCAGCAAGGCAAGAATAGTCATAAGACTCAGTGGTCTTGGAATATCAATGAATCTGTAATCTAGGAATCTTAAGAATGGGAGGACAATTCACACAAGAGTTTTCTACAGAACCCTTCCTCGCAGAGAGTAAAAAGACAAGAAAACGGCAAACTGTTTCATTAAAATGGCAAAGAAAGGGAAGTTATCATTGATTTGGAAATAAAAGAGATATGAAAAGCAACATAATTTACAAGAAATAATAGAAAGATGTCAGCAGAAACTGAAATACTGCTGTGATAAGGACTGTAAAAGACTTCCAGATTAACAGACTAGCAACACAGTAAGAGTATAAAAGCCATGGGAATATCTGCAGCCAAAAGCTGAAGTTATTGGTAAAGGTTGTTTGTGGAGAAGATGAAAAGCTAAAAAGTAGAAATCACATACATTTCTACAAAACAAAAACATAATGTTGAAGGTCCAGGAAGATGCATAACTAGACCTTTCCCAACCAGTCCTGCTGCAAGATAACAGAGACTGTCAAAACTGAAAACTGGGACAATCAAGAGCTACAGAGAGACTTTTGAAGTTATGTTTTCAGCTAAAGCTGCTATGCTGTAAGAAATGCCCCTAAAGCAAGATAAGATAACAGTGTAAACAGAACATTAAATTCCCCAGATGTGAAATACCAGTTAAGGATGGATACAGAGTTAAAAATTATTTTAAGACCAGAAAAGTTGTATTATTAAAATGTTTCTGAATTTATATATAAAAAACGTTTTATTTATTTTTTGTTTCCTTACAACTGACCATTGGCTGCCACCAGTGCCTCTCTTCATCCACTAGGACTGCCGATCAGTCCTTGCTGCTCCTGGATTTGTTGTGACTCATGGTCAGGACTGTTAAGAGACTTGAGGCTTCTGATGGGGCTCCTGGTCCAGTCTCATACTGCAGAGGAGTGTCTTTTCTGTTTATGCACTAACATCTCTCCCTGACCATAGCTATTAACATCCAGGAATAGATGTACAATGGGGACATGCTGCTGTATCATCCTACCCCACAATGACTCAGCCAATGCCACCCTGCAAATTTCCCTGTACATATACCCAGTCTTTGTCAGGGATTGACCACAAAGTGTGATCTAGTATACTCCTCCCCCCAAGGATGGATATGGTCATCCTTTCCCTGCTAGTGTCATAGATGCCTGACCTACTAATCAAGCTTGGTTCACCTGGGCCATAGTCAGGTCTTCATTCCTCTGTGTCTTGGTACTTACTTTAAACAAAATTCTTATTTTAATCTTAAAAGCCCATTACCTTTCTCTTTACATACAAACACACACACACACACACACACACACACACACACACACGCACACACACACACACACACACACACACACACACACACACACACACACGCACACACACACACACACACACACACACACACACACACACACACACACACACACACACACACACACACACACACACACACACACACACACACACACACACACACACACACACACACACACACACACACACACACACACACACACACACACACACACACACACACACATATTAGCTTTAAAAAAGGGAGGCAATATATGTAGTAATATAATTATCTTAAATCAATCCACTCAGCTTTCAGTGTACATAGACAGGACTCTGAATGTAATATTTGGATTAAGACTCCATTAAATAGATTATGGGTTTTTTTTTCATTTCTAGAAGCAACTTAGGAGTGTTTAGATGTTAAATGAGTTTCATTCATTGTCTGGGTGAAAATTACATTATTATTTGAAACCTGTGTTGTTATACACAGATGGTGTAGGTTTTTGTGTTTAAAATGGTCCCCAAGCAACCGCTGTTCAAGTTGGCAGTAGATATTTAAAAATATGCCAGATGCTAAAGAAAACAGTCTGCTGAAGAGTAGAGTGCAAGGTCTCTAGGGATTCTGTTGAAATCAAGCAATCAACCAAATAAAGGTAACTATTCAATCCTTTTAGCCTCAGATTGGCAAATACTGGTGCCAGGCACTGTGTGAAAACTCTGGGCACAGAAGAAAGACTGAAACACAAGACACCAAATTGAAAATGGAAGCGTCTCACCCTAAGCCCTTTAAAGGGACTTAAAGACAGGGATATGAAGATATGCACCCTGCATGTCCAGAGTCATTAGGATTCCTGTTGCAGGAGAAGAGAACGTTTTTGTTGTGTTTACAAACCTGTTTAGATTTGAGTGGTCTAGGAAGACTCTGTACTAAATGTCTTTCTTTGGAGCCAGGAATAATCTTGAATAAAATACTGCCCACTACCTGAACGTCCAAAATATATTTTTTTTTTTTCAGAACTGGGATTGCCAAACCAATCTGATGTTTTGTGTAGAAGGGTTACAGTTTGGGACTAGACTGTTAACAAAACTTTGTGGAATAACCCTCTTGACAAATTCTGTTTGAGACTCACTTGGGAATTGTTATGGCTAGGCTTGTATAGGCCCTAGGGCTGATAGCCTAGTACCAACCTATGAACCTATGAACTTGTCTGATGCTATCTGCTTCCAGTGGCTTCTGATAAAAGAAAATCTGCCACCTATTAACATAAGATGGGTAAGGACAGGAGTCAAGGAATGGCAGATCTGTTTTTTTATAAATGGATGGTGAACAATCTCTCATGTTGTAGAGTGGTTTCTTGCTGTTGCAGCTGCTGCCTTCTTCCTGCCTTTTTTTTCTGAGATGTTGTCTGGTTTACTTCCTCTAAAATGACCAGTATTATTAAGATCATCTGTTACACTTCGGAAATAGAGTGTGAAATATTTTTCTCTAACTGTTGCAAAACTTTCTGTGAAGGGTTGCCAAAAAGGAAGTCTAGCTGAGAATGCACATTATTGGCTTTTACATCTTCAGGCAGGGGTCGAGTTCTGAGACATAACTGTCTTTGTATTACTGATTCAAAAACAACAGCTCAGAAGCAGGCATTCCTTGCATCATAATTACATTTTATGGTGCGCAATTCCACCTTGTCAGCTGTTTGTGTTAACACAGACAGCTTCTCTTTAACGGATGCATCTAAAGCTTCTCTAGTGAAACTATCAAATTACTTTAGGACTAGTACTGTGACTTATGACCATGGTAATTAATATCCCTGACAGCCAAAGTGTCTGCACTATAAACCTTTTCCCCAAATCTATGGACTGCAGTGCCTTCTTTGGAGGAAGCGCTCTTATTGGAGATTATACTTAATACATTGTTAGAGTCTGATTCTGTACTAACAGGGTCAGCAGGCATGTTTCTGCATAAATAACTATGCATTTTCAGAAGTTTAGACCCCCCACCCCCCTTTTTGGGAGTGTGCAAGTGACAACCTCAGATTTGTGGCAAACCTTCATTAAGTATGTTTTGATATCAGTCAGTGAAAGATGGAAAGGCTAGAAACTTGGTCTGGTTCAGTTTCAGGAGTTTGTTGTACCTCTGTTTAGGGGATGAAATTTGTAGGATACTTATTTAACATGATTGTTATATTAAATGTTTATTATTACAAGAAGATTTGTCATCTAGAGGGAAACAAAGATCTGAATATAAAAAAAAAATCCACATTATCAAGTGTATTGTACCCCACAAGAGAAGACATCTGATCTGAGTAAGGTAATGCCTGCCCCTCCTCACTTCATTAAATGATGGGAATTGTTGGCTCCCCCTTCTCTGAGATATATGGCTTGAGTTCAGACATGTAACTAGATGCAGCCTTCTGTACAAGGTCAAATATTTGTGTGATTTGTTTCTGTAATGTTATAAACACCTGACTTTTGATATTCAGCATACTAGTGTCCATGTCTTAGACATGTGCACCACTGACATCCAAGAGCCAGATGTCTTCTCCCTTATTGAATAACTTGGTTCTCCTTCTGTACCTGCTCAACCGGCATAAGTCTCTAATTTCCCATCTTAACTGCAGGAATTACTGTCTGAAAGGGAGCAGGATAAAAATCTTCAGTCTCAAGGACTGAAGAACAGTAGATTAAAGGCCTGACTGATTCCTTGGGATTGACATCCAGAATTGATTTTATTTATTCTGCTTGAACCTACTGACATTTCTGCCGTGCATCTTAGACAGACTAACCAAAATCATCATTCACCTTTTAAATATCTAGAAAAAAATGGGAATTCTGGAATGTTTGGAAATCAATGAAACGTTTATCATAGATAGTATGTAGATGAGTCCTAAATTCAGCATCTGTTGAGGGAGAAACCCACCAACTGGCCCAGTAGGTGTGCCCCTACATGAGACCTGCCCCTTAGAGGTTTCTAGTGGCTCCATCTTTTCAAATTGGTTTACTTTACATTTCCTGAGACTCCCTAAGTTTCTTTTTATGTCTAGAACTAGGTCTTATGATATTTTTTTCTTTAGATACATCAATACAATAAAAGGTAGCATGAAAACTTCAGCAAATAATCTTGCAAATGTGTGTGTACAGTGAAAACAAAAAAGTTCTTAGGAATTAAAGAAAATAGCACAATAAAAACTTTTTGTTCTTCTCCCAAACAGAAAATGCACTAGAACGGAACATCTTTAAGGATCCTGATGGCGTCAGAAGTGCTTGATGATTTTCTGCCATGTGATATGCTTGCCTATGGAAAAGTGTGAAAAACTACACTTAAAATCTGAAGCAGGAAATGCCACCAAACATGGATAGGCTGCTGAGAAATTTGCCCAACAATGACAAGATGATCATGCAGTGGTAATAACAACGACCGCTCAGTTCAAACAGCAAAAAAATGATCTGACAAGTTTATGAGTGGCTCTCCTTTGTAACTGGACTGTCCCCCAATGACCACAGTTTCAGAATGCAACATCATACATCAGGGGGCATTTTACTGCTGAAAAGATCTGACTAAGACTGGTGTCCACTTGCAGCTCATTTCCATTATAAATTTATGAGTCCTGTAGCAAGACAAATACAATTAAAGAATATATGAGTGGAACTGAGGCTCAACATACAAAAATACATAAAATGGAATAAAATTAATTCAAATAGCTTTTATAGAGCATGAGATATGGTAAAACTTATTGCAAGACCCTAAAGTACATTCTAGATTACAAAGATAAAATAAATGATTTAGAAAAGAGACAGAGGATAAAAGGGGCCATTATGGGGAAGCAGGTGATATGTAAGGGATGAAAAGGGCCTAGTGAAAGGGAGATGTGTATTGTGCAGTATGCAAAAGGAGGATTGTAACAGGTAAGGTTATGAATAACAATTGGGGGAGCCCTGTCTGTGGATTCTGTGATGCAGTACCAAGGGGTTTCCCTACATGTGCTCAGGAACCAAATGCTTGAGTTCTAACTGCCTGAAATCAAGAGGTCAAAGTTCAACTTCTGTATAGAGCAAAGATTAAATACTTAGTCACAACATGAGTGCTATTTCTGAGACCACTATGTGCTTTAACAGGGACCTTCTCCTTTCTCTACTGTTGTGCTGCACTGGGGTTGCTGTATATTATTTTGGGACGTGTGGGGTGAATGACAATATGATCCCTGAAAAAATCTTACTCTTCTGAATCAGCTGTGAAGAAGCTATATGTTTACATGCAATCATTCATTGGGGAAGCAGTCCAAAGTGTACATTTAAAGCTGGGTAAAGTAGCAGAAACACATTTAAACAAAGCTCTTTCAGTACATGAAAAACAGCACAAATGACAAATATCTAGCATCCATAACTCCTCAGAAAAAAGATAAAATATAAAGGCAGATGCCATCTTTCAGAGTACATGTATAATAAAGCTGTTGCAAACACTTCCTCTGTTTAAAAAAAAACACACACTTATTCCATAGATTTATACATTTACATTTGTAAGACCAGAGAAAGAATACTGGAACATACAAATGCATGAAAATGTCCCCTTTATCATACTTGACATGACTGTCCATAATTTGATCATACTGCTCCATACTGGTGTTTTGGATTGTCCCAAATCCAAATAATCCAGCATTGCTAGCCAGCACATCTAGTTGACCTAAATGGGCAACAGTATCCTGTATTACATCCCATCGACTGATTCATTTGTAATGTCACCAGGTACTATGAAAGCCTGAGAACGTGGAAACAAATGATTAGGCTAAATTAAGAATAAATCATTCAGTCCGGTCGAATTTTTTTAAATAAAATTATTAAACTGGTAGCGATAGTTTATTTGAAGGAAATATTTAAAAAAGAAACAGCAGTAACCTCAAAAGATTACTTGGGAGATATGAGTCTGAATACTGTGATCTGCACTTATATGGCTATTTTCATCAACATATCATGTAAACTCCTTCTGCTACAGAGACATGCAAAGACATAATATCCATCTTTGTGTACTTGTCCTTGTCGTTGTTAGCTTCTTGCTTAGATCGTCTACTCCCCTTATCTACCAAAGTCATGCAGCTTTTCATTCCAGCTGTATTGCACAGCTTTTACCTCAAATACTTGTTTTAATTTGTCAACATCATCTATTCATGTTTATGTTTTTACTAATTCCATAATCTTAATGTGATAACTATCAATTGAAAATAATGTAGGATAACATGCCTTCAGGGGCAGATGTTGAGGGTGAATCTATCTAATCTCCCCAAGTGTTGCAGTTAGCTCTTTAATCTTCCATCCTATCCCTTCAGTTCATGAACGCAAGCTCTTTTTAATACAACACTCTTGGTTGTTATCACCCATTACAGCAATTAATTCTACCTATCCACCACCCTATTCTTGAAAAAGTATTTTCTTATATCTAGATTAAACCAGTCCTTTTAGTCTTTTTGGCATGCCCTCCTATTCCTGTCCTGGCATTCCTTGCTGGTTTGATATCTTCATATTTTCATATTAGGACTTTGTATAATCATTTAATATCCCATGCCCTTATACGTTTACCATATCCTACTGTCTGTTCTCTTTTCCAGTGAAACAATATCTTGGTCTCCCAGCCTGTCCTCCTATCTTATGCCCTATATACCTCTTGCCATCCTAGCTGCCATCTTACATACTCTTTCCACCATCATGACCTCTCCTTCCCTCTAAGGCCCAGGAATTAGCTGCAGCTCTGTGATGTGTGATAGAGGGATAATATCTCTGATATCTCTTTATGTCTTAGATTATTGACTTATAGATGCCAGTTTTGGTGGTAAAGACTTAACTGACTTTCAAAAAAAAATCTGTTTATAAATTGTACCTGACATCTTTTTACCTCAGAGGAAGTTATTTTATGAAGGTGTTCAAGGGCTACAGCCTCATATGCAGATAGGTGGGGGCTTTCCCATCCATTTTAAAATAGTTTATTTAGAACCGATTCAGTCTCTCATTCTTGAACAAACAGGTTTTGATGATGATGTTATCAGAAAATGGTACCTTGTCCAGCGAGTCTTCTTTCTCTGGATTTTGTCCCAATAGTTATAAAACCCAACTTATGGCTTGATTTTTGTATCACTCTCTTGCTCTTTGCCTGATGATTTAGCCTTGTCTTAACAGTAGCCCCAAGTTCCTTTTATGATCCAGATTCTTTAATATGATTCCAAGTCATACCGGCACTTTCTAGGTGATGCCTTTGGACTTTGTAAGTCATTCTTCACTTTCACTTCAAGTCTGATTCTATCACTCTGTAGAGTTCACAGCAAAGCCAAGCAGGGGATTCCAGATTTCTTCAGCCACAGCAACAGCCTCCAAGTTACCTCGTGAAATCCCCACTTTTTCCTTGTCAAGCTGAAAGATCTAATGTCTTTAACATATCTTTGGATATGTCTTAGGGTCTCCACCCAGAGGGTTATGCCTGGGGGATGCACAAAGTACCTTGGAATAGCTACAGGGTCTCCTCCCAGTATGCTATGCTAGGTACACCTACCATAGGAGATGTCTGGGGTCCATCCTTATAAAGTACCCCAACCACTTTAGCTGACTCTTCTCAGCACAAAGGAGCAATGGCTACCATGTGAGACCCCTCAGTTATGAAAGGTGAGATGTTCTACAGAGAAAATACATTTCCACTGCATGAGCTCAGCCTTTCAGTCATTATCCAAAACTCATGACCACAGGTGAGCTATTAGCTGGTACACTGAGGTCAGAGAAGAATGGATTAAATAAAGCTTGACCCACAATGAACCCCACTTGGCCAGTATTTCTTAATTTCTCTCCCTCCAAGAACTCTAAGCACAAATGTGAGCTGTCTAACCACTTTTCCAGCCACCATGAGAGGTTTTTAACCTCGCTAGTGTTTCATATGTTTGCAAGCAGCATAAAAAGAACAGTCAAATGCTCTACTAAAGTCCAGCTAGAGTGCCTCCACATGGTTATCCATATCCACTTCTATAGTGACCCAAATACAGAACTGGATCAGGTTAATCTTACACAATGTACCTGCTGTCAATCAGTGCTGGAATTCACTGAACACCCTGTTATGTTCCAGAAACCTCATAAACCTTAACTTCAGGACAGTCTTGGTAGTATGTGTGTATGTGATGTGTAAGCAAGGCCTGGCAACATACTTCCACTTCCTACTTGCTTAGTAAACTCCATGAATGGTAGGTAAATGTCCTGTAGTTTCCTGGGCTACTTCTTGTCCATCTTTGTAGATGGCACCAGTACTTTTTGCCACCCCCCAAAGTCTCCCAAGACAAAAATCTTCCCTATGCAACCTGTTGCCATCCTGGCCACTCCTCCTTTCTTCTGACACTTTCTCCTTCTTTTCTGTCCACCCATTTCTTAATGCCCATCTTCACAAATGAAAGGTTATCCTGTCTCATTTTATGGAACTTTAAAGTGTCAGTAGCTCTTGTTAGGTAACTACTTTGGATCCTGTTAGGTGCTTACACCTTATCCTTTGACACATCTCCTACTACCTTATCCCTTCTTTTGCTTGTTATGTTTTCACATTTCTACCTTTTCTACTCTGTCTTGATTTCCTGGCTGCTCCCATCCATTCAATTTCCTCTGTATACACTGACATATTATTTTTATTTATAATTATTACCATATCAGCCTACTTATGTCTCTGTCTTTCATAAGATATTGACCAGTTTGTCTCGATGCTTTGTTCCTTTTTCTGTACATATTCAGTGAAGGCCTTCTGTTCCCCATCAATGCCTGCTGATAATCTTTCTGCTCCCCTTTCATCTGTGCATTCTGATGCTCGGTTTCTAGGTTCCACATAACTCTTGCATTGCTCTCTTCCTTCTTTCTCCAGCTCCTCCACTTGTTTTCCTTTCCCGTTATGGCTACCTCAACTCCCTTTCAGCAGAGGCTAGTTTCCTCTCTCTCCTTGCCCTGACAACATCCATAAAACCTTTCCCATTATGGCTACCTCAACTCCCTTTCAGCAGAGGCTAGTTTCCTCTCTCTCTTTGCCCTGACAACATCCATAAAACCTTTCTCTGTACCTTTCCAAGTCACCTGTTATACATCATTTTGTATTTTTTTTATATCTTTGCTTATATGTTCTTCTTGCAGACCTCTGTTTACAAACTCTCCCATGTAATCTAAACCTCATAATCCCTGACCAAGAACTTTGTATCCCTTTCTGGATCCTTTTCTATGACCACTGTTAGGCATCTTACCACTGAATCTATAATTTACTCTCCCTGTTTCTTCTGAGCTCTCTTCCCTACTATAGTCCCCTTGTCCGGTCTTCTATTGACTCACCCTCCAGGCTCTTCCATTTAATATATGAATCCCCCTTCATCTTTGCCTACTCTGTCCTTCCTAAGTGAAATGCATGCTGGGACCAGAATGTGCCATCCCCACCTGTAGCTCCTTCTCCTCTCTCTCTCTCGCTGCTATTCTACCTGCTGCTGATAGCACTTCCAGCTTTGTTTTGGTTGTTATTGTGCACCATCCTGATTATTACTCTAACCTCCCATTTATGTTAACCTTCATACACCCTAGCTATTACTGTACTGTTTCCTTTCCTGACCATTTTGCTATCTTTGCTTTCATTATTTTTCTGCACTGTGCTGTTTCTATGCCTCTCCTCCTTTCTTCTGCCACTTTGTCTTTCTTGTCTGCCCACCCATTTCGTAATGCCCATCCTCACAAATGAAAGGTCCTCCTGTCTCATTCTATGAACTGCTTCCCATCTCTCACTGCCTTTCATCATCCATACCATCCTCATTATCCTGCTGGTCTTGCCCTTTCCTGTTGATCTCCTGCTCCCCATGAGAATCTCACCCTTTATCTGCATTATTCCATTTTCTTAAACAGCCCAATGATTTCTCCCTTTTCTTCTCATTTTCATTGCACATCTGTGTTCACGTGCCTTTACAACCCCAGTTACAGCAGCACAGTTCCACTGCAGTGAGATGGAGCATATTCTTAATGAGCATTTCAGGGTGTCCTCCATTCAAATGTCACAGTCCACTGTTCTCTAACCCAGTTCCTGAGAGCTACCTGATCCCCTCCAAAATAATGCTTGCCCTCAGTCCAGTTGTTACCTGAAAGTGCTACCATAATCCACAAGCCCCTGTGTGCTTCTAATACCTCCATGGTCATCTCCACTACCTCTTCTGTAGATCATTCTGCCAGTCATTATCCCCTGTAGAGGACACAGTATATCTCTTTCAATTCATGACCCATTCATGAGGAATAGTTTTGGGAGATTATTTACTTTTTAAAAAGCTACTCTTCAAATGCCTCTAGTGACTCAGTTTTTTCTTTAATACCAGCAACGCATTTTTGTCTGCCTTCTCTAGATTTGCCTGCCTCATCTCTTTCTGAGCTATTCTTTTCAGCATCCTGATTACCTTTCTTACTATTTTTCCTGACAACCTATTGCTATTGACACTCCCTTTCATCTTCCTTCTGGATAAGTGGCTCAGCCTTAACTTTCTGTCCTCTTTCTCCCCATCTCCCTCCCATACCACTTTCTAATTAGTGACTTTTGCTACCACTTTTCTTCTTTTGTTACTACCCCAGGTGTATTTGTTATTCCTCATTGATTTCCTGTTCCTGGAAAACTGTATCCTGTCTCATTCCACCAGCTGATATGATCTCTCTTCCCTACTCACTTCCTGCCTGTCATCTGTAAAATTGCTGCCCTGTTCTTTTCTTGACTACTTTTCTTACTGTTCTTACTTATCTGAAAACTTATCTGCAAGTCTTTCTTTTATGTTACTTCTTACCTCTATCCACATATTATTGTCTTCTATCCACCTGCTGTCCTGCAACCTCTCCACCTCCTGTCTCTTATTTTCTGACTAACCAGTTCAATTCCTGGATTCCTCTCCCTCCATTCCTCCTGTTGCCCTGCATACCTCAGATGCCCTGCACTCAACACCACAATTGCCCAACTCATTTCTTTCTATTGCCTCCAATTTGTAGGTTCATAGGTTCATAGGTTCATACTAGGCTATCTGCCCAAGGGCATTTATTTTAGTTTGAATAAAAACTATGCCTATCATTTTTCTGTGCCTCTGTCAATCTCCCATCCATTGGTCAAGATTCCTCTTGAACAAGGCCAGTGAGTCTCTGGGTGATGAATCTGTCCATGAGACTGAATAGAGCTGGAGTTCTTTCAGTCGGCAGCATAAGACATATTTTTGAGACCCTTTATCCTTTTGGTGAGGAACTTTGGGGCCTTTCAAGCTGCATCAGGTGTCTGGTCAGATACCATTGTACTCAATCATAGGTCTAATGAGTGATGAGTACAGGGTTGATCTAGATGTGAATCCCTTCATGATCAGGGAAGGTTTTCCTAACTACTTTAGCAACATGAATGTCAAGGCTACTATCAACTTGGGTCCAGATCCCTGATGACTTTTTTTTGCTGTGCAGTGGATTGCCATCTATATGGTAGCTAGGGGTAACCTTGTTTTATGACTATGCATTTTAGTTATCCATTAGGATATCTGTGTCAGATGTGTTAGTTTGCAGTCATCTGCAAACTTTGTCAGCCATAACCCTCCTGTGTTTGCTTGTACTTCAGAAAAGTAGATGCCGAACAAGAGTGGACCCAGGACTGAGCCCTGTGGGACACCACTTGTGACAGGCTTTGAGTCTGACATGGCTCCAGCAACTCTGACCCTGTGGGTTCTGTCAGTTTGCAACCCATCTTGTGATGTATGGGTTTACATTCAAGCTGATGAGTTTTTCGATGATACCTGAGTGGAGGCCTTTGCCAGGTCGAGGTAGGCTGTATGGACTGCCTTTCCCTCATCAATGGCCTTGGTGACTGTCTCGAAAAAGTCAACCAAGTTTAAGAGGCAGGATCTGCCTTTGACAAAGCCAAACTGGGTTGGATCCAAAGTCTGCAAGTTCCCTATGTCTTTATTTATGAGTTCCATTATGATCCTCTCCATGGCTTTGCAGATAAGGCTTGTCAAGCTAATGGGCGGTAATTTCCAGGGTCTGTGGAGGCACGCCCCTATGAAAGTGGGACCACAGTCGCTGGCGCCACTCCTTGGGTACATATCCTGAGGTGAGGCTAAGATTAAACAGCTGTCCTAACTGTGGGTTTAATTCACACCATCCGTCCCATGGATGCTGTGTTTTGCGTGCTGAGGGCAGTTCTCACCTGGGCGTTGGAGATGTTTGGGGCTACAATCCTCTGGAATAGATATCTCCTTTGGGGGGGGGGGGGAGAAGTTTACACTGAACCTGTCAGCCAGTATGTTAGCAATGTGTGTAGGTTCAGTAATTTTCACATCATTTTGAACTAATTCTGAGCATATCAGGTTTCTAACATAGCTAAAGAAGGCCTTATGATTGTCTTTAGAGTCCTTGGCGATTTTTCTCTCAAAATTTGCCTTGGATGATTTTTATGAGAGCTCTTAGTTTTTACTTATAATGATCAAAGGTGTCTTACCTTTCAAGGATTTTGCTCTATCTTGTAGTAGCTTCCTCCTTTTGTTGTAGAGCTTGTTTATGGCTGGGGTCCACCAGACTGGCCTTTGGTACAGAGAGTCTTAGTTTTGTTTGGGATTGCCTGATCCATGCAGTCCTGTAGGTGCTGGTAGAAGGCATTTGTAAGTGATTCAGCGGTTTGAGTAATGTTTACCACTGGCTCAGGGGCCTTAAAGGAGACCACACTAGTTTTTAGAAGTGTGAAATCGGCTTTTGAGAAGTTTTTCACTGTGGTCTTTTTGTTTCAGGTGGGGGCGGGATGAGGACCTCCAGCGAGATTAGTTTATGATCTGATCTCACCAGTGAGGGGTATACTTCCAGTGTTGAACATTTTGATCCCATGTTCGTGATGATGAGATCAAGTATGTTTTCACCTCTTGTGGGGATGGTGACTAGTTGTTCCATGGCATTTGAGTTTATGAACTCCAGGAATCTTTGGGTTAGAGTGTTAGGGCTTGAGTAGTGTTCCCAGTCTATATTAGGGTAGTTGAAGTCACCTAGTATGATGGTGTTTGGAGATACATTTATCCCTCCAATGTTTTCAGGAAGGCCATGTGAGGTTCCTGAGTTTGAGAGGGTGGCCTGTAACATGCTACAAATTGCAGAGCAGTCTTGCCTATGGTTAATTGCACCTGGATGGTCTCACCAACCTTGAGGTGTGGGTGTCCTTTATGAATATGGACACCCTCCTTTCTTGGTGTTGTCCGGATTTTGGGATGATATGAGGTGAAACCTGTTAGTGCTGGGGTGCTCTCAGGAGCCTTGAACCAGGTTTCTGTCACAGCACAGACATCGATGTTCTCCATATTGAGAAGGGCCTGCATCTTGAGATTGAGACTTCTGGCATTGAGCAGCATTACCCTTAGTTTTTTCCTTTTGGTGTTCTAGGGTGGTAGGTTTAGAATTTGAGCCTTGCCTAAAAAGGCACTATGGGGTGGCAAGAGCCTTTGCCAATATCCGGAAGCCCAGGGTGACAGGTGCACTTGTCCAGCATGTCATCCCAGGCAGACAGACATTGGATCCTTTGAATGACACCAGAATTTAAGCCAATTATTAAAGCTGATCATCTTATCACTGTATTGTGGCATCATTCTAGGTGAAGGTAGGATACTGCTCAAGGTCAGGGTCATACCTGCCTGGGCTACATAATCAGAGAGCTCCTCGATGTCCCTTTTCATGTAGTCGACACCAGCGTGGACAATGACTGAGTGTACCTGCTGTTGAGAGACCTGAGTGCTGACAGGCAGCTTACTGTGACCTTCTCCTTACTCAGTCTGGTGTGTCTGACTATGGAATCACCAATGACAAGTGTGTCTGGCATTTTGTTTGGCCTTAAGGGCTGTGACTGTTTGACACTCTGACTGTGTGGTCTATGTGCTGCATGTGTTGGGTCGTGAGGTGGTAGTTGTTTGGGTGTCTGCTTTGGTGGCCTCTGCTGTTTTGGTAATTTTTGATCAGAGCCTCATGTCTTTGTGTGAGTATGTGTATGATTTGAAGTTGTGATGGTACCATGTGTGACTGGGTATGTATTGCGTGTGGTTACCTTCTCCTCCTGTCTGGTCTTGCCAGTCCTATGTTGAGAGAGCTCAGCCTCCAGTTTGCATGTATTTGTGTTTTGTGGGAGAAGGAGAGGATTGGTACATGAGGCAATTGTAACATTGCCTCAATATTCCCAGGTTCACCAGTTGAGCTGGAGAGGACACTAGCAACTGATCCCTCGACATACTAGAAGTAGTAGATAAAGAACTTTCAAAGGACTAAGTGGGTTTTAGGCTGGTGGGGTACTATCTATAATAAGAGTGCTTTATCAAGGTGCAAGTACTGTAGGAGTAAGTGCTAGGCTTTACAGACAGAGAATAGTCTACTTGGGAATCAAGTAGAGATGAACTTTTCAGTTATAGGATATGCTGGTTAGATCAGCAGTACAGTTTAGCGTGTTTTATAGCAGGGAATGGACTACTAGTTTCTGGCTGAAACTTCACCAAATCGACTGGTAAGCAAAGAAACTTCCCTCCTTCCTAATAAGGCAATGGATCAGTAACAGGAACTAAAAACAAAGCCCAAGGATCAGCAACTCTCCATTCCCTTACTCTTGCCTCACTATACTACCCTTCTTGAGTTTCTTTCTTTCCTCTTTTTAATGCCGCCCAGCTTATCCCTGCTTAGCCTGCTTTCCTTTCTGCTTTTTGTGGACTGCAATGTTGTTGTTGTTTGTCTTTTCGGCTTTTCCCGGTTAGGGGTCACCACAGTGGAACTCCGGTCCACTAATGATTGGCAGTCAAGTTTTATAGTGCCGAGTTGCCAGCCCGACTCCCAACCTTCAGCGAAGGCATGCCCATTCACGCATGTCTTTCGGAGGCCACTCGACCACAGGGAGGACATGTAGACTCCACGCAGAAGGCACTCCAGCCAAGAATTGAACAGGAGAACCTCTTGCTGTGAGGTAACAATTCTACCGCTGTACCACCGCGGATTTGTGGACTGCAATGTAAGTTTACTTATTTATTTCCCTACTTCTTTATATTCCCCTTCCATGGACTGCTAAGCACAGTTTTTCTTCAATTAGTTCCACTCTGCACTGACCAATTTTATTCTGATGTAATCAAGTCCATCATCATTCCCTGCACTTGGCTCTGGGAATCCTTATCTTTTCTGCTCTTAGAGTAATGCTGTCTTTTTTCAGGAATATTGTTTACTGTAACATTTGCAAGTATTAGTGAACTTATAAGTAGCTGATAAATCTGTGCATTCTTTAATTTAAAAATAAAATACACATTATGCATCTGTCCTATGTAATCTGCTCCCCAAGTTCATGGATAATTAAGTAATGAAAAAATCAATTTATGTCCACCCTACTCTCAAAATAACAAAAGAAAAACAAGATGTGATTTCTGCTTCAGTCTATTCCTTTGAAAATTACAGAATGTAAAACCAGCAAACTCAATTTACCTAATATGAAGCACAACCAATCTAAATTACAGAATTATTGTAATATTTATGTACCCAAAAGATATAACATGAAAGAAAATGGTAGCAGAAGTTTTGTCATTAGAAGAAAACAAACTACTGAGTCTCACTGGTGAAAATATGATAGCTGTAATAATTTACTGGATTAAGAAACAATCAGTAGGAAGGCATTGATGCCATCTGGAATAGTCTTTGGAGTCTTAACATTGGAAAATTATGAGGATGTCTACTGAACTATCACAGCCACATTCATCAAATGCCTACTTTTAATACTGTTGGGAGGATTTTTGTCCTAGCATGCTTGTCCCTAAGAGTTTAAACAGCATTCCTGGTCCTTTTGTTTCACATGCTCTTACTGTTTGGGTCTAGTACTACAGCCCTGTGTAAGTGACAGCAGAGGGCAGGCTATAGGAACTTATTGTGGAGTAAGAAAACTATAATGTTGTGTGGAAAAATCTGATGGAAACACCAAAGACAAGGCACAGCACATTTTGATGTGAAAATATAATTTTGTGTTTTCTGTGTTATACCACAAAATAATAAAGAAAACTAGGGAGAATCCATTTAACCAGTGAATGCATTCATTTATTTTCTTTTTTTTTCCTCATATTTTTTTTTATTGATTTTCAGTAGTATAAATACAATTTTTAAAAAGAAAAAAACAAATTTTAACAAAAACTATATACAAGGTCCAAAATAGATACCAAATCTTCAATAACATTACATTTTATCTAATAGTTTTTTAAGCTTTATCCAGGCAATTTGTTTATGAGTCACGTTTGAGGAGTGTAACATAGCTGTTTGTAATTCCCTACTACAAATAATCTTAGTAAAATATATAAATTCCTTGAATGAGAGGTTATTTTTACATTTCCATTTTCTAGTAATAGTTTTTCTTGCTATAGCAAGAAGAGTCCAAAGGAGGTTCATTTGATTCAGTGGGACATACCTTGGCATTGGTGCATTAAAAAGTATCATAGAATCAGAGATCTCACATCTGTCCGACCACAAAGCTTTAATAAAATTTTTAAACTCAATCCAAAATGTGATTATTGTTCTGCATTCTAAAAACATATGTGACCAGTCGGCATCTATTAGCTCCTCGCATGTCCATCATTTATTAAAATCTTTCTTGCTTATTCTAGAGGCTTTTGTTGGTGTAATAAAACTTCTATGAATGAATTTCCATGTAAAAATTTTCCAATATGTGGAAGAAGAAGTATGGTAAACAGATCTGAGAATTAAAGTTTTATCATTTATATGTATTTGGGAGTTATTGAAATTGTTGATATATTTCCATAAATTGTCGTCTAATATTATTAGATCTAATCTAAGAATGTTGTAAAATCTTGACAATGAGATACCATTATTATAGCCTATATAGGTAAAGTCATAGAGGATGGATAATGTTTTGGGGAGGTCTGTTATAGCAGGAAAATTATGTCTTTTAAATTCCGTTAAAATAAATTCTCTGAAGATTTGAATATTTAACCAGTTATTTTGGTAGCTATTACACCTGGCTAAAAAATAGGTAGTATCATGAATATTATTAGTTCCTAAAAACTGATGCCAGAATAATAACCCATTTTCTTCCATAGTTTTTATTTTCATCATGTTAAAGGAATCAAAAGCATCCCTTGGGTAAGATTATTGGAAACATTAGAATGGGCAAATTGTTGTTCAAAAGATTCTTATTCATTACTTTTTTAAAATTTTGTAAGATATATTTAATTATAGGAATAAGATGTGATTTTTCCTGCTCATTGTTGAAGAATAATTCTTTAATAACTATAAATAGCTTAATATTTTCAGAACAATATATGTTTTTGAAAAAACTTGTCAAATTTAGTTAATGGTATTGTTTTGTGTAAATTTTTCCAGTTTGAATGGTATTTTGGACTTAACCACAGACTTGTTATAATAAGAATAATGGCATCAGCATAAAGCTCAAAATTTGGAAAAGCAATCCCTCCTTCATTCCAGTTTTTATAGTGCCAATCATATTTAATCCTTGTTTTGTGAGGATACCATAGGAATTTAATTAATATAGTGTTTATGTGTTTAAGTTGTTTTCTAGAAGGAGGAGCCAATGGTGTTTGAAGATAAAAAATCATTTTTGGTAATAGAATCATTTTTATCAGAGATAATCTTTCTTCTATAGCAAAGAACATTTTCTTCCTTCTATTAATGTATTCTGTGATTTTATTTAATACAATTTTATAATTTATATTTATAGTGTCTTTCCATTCAGACAGAGTATGAACCCCTAGATATTTCAATTTATCATTGGTCCAGTTAAAGTTATTGTAATTAGATAGAGTGTTATTCATTTTTTTATTGATGAGAATAGTTTCTGTTTTGTTTTGGTTAAATCTAAGGTTTGAGATTTCCTCAAAGAGCTTTAATGATCTGATAATGTGGTCAATAGATACATCAATATTTCTAATAGCTAAAAAGATATCATCTGCAAAGAGTAAAATTTTAGAAGAATAGTTCTCATTAACATCAAAACGTTTTATGTTTATATTGTTTCTTATAAAATTAGCAAATGGTTCTATTGCTAATGCAAATAGTAGCGGGGATAAAGGGCAACCTTGTCTAGTGCCTTTTAGAATTTGAAGTGGGCCAGATAAAAAAGTGCCGATTTTAATATACACTATTGAACCTTCATAAAATTTTTTTAACAAGTTTAAGATTTCCGAGGAGAAATTATATTCTTTTAATACTATAAATAAGTATGTCCAGTTAATAGAATCAAATGCCTTATCTAGATCCAGACTGATGAGTGATAATTCTTTTTTTTTTTTATTTGCAAAATCTATTAAAGTTAAAAGTCTAATAGTATTATCCTGAACTTTTCTGTTTAGTATAAAACCTGTTTGATCATTGTTTATTAAAGTTGGCATCATTTGATTTAATCTGTTTGCTAAAATAGACGTAAATATTTTATAAGCTATATTTAATAGGGAAATAGGACGATATGATGAAACAAATTTGGAGTCCTTATCTTGTTTTAGAATGGGAGAAATTAGCGAATATTTCCAAGAAGGACAAAGTTTGTCACTTATTCGAAATTCCTCAAGTGCTTTCATTAATATCTTCAAAGCGGAATCAGGGAAAATTTTATATAATTCACCTATTATGCCATCAAGACCAGGGGCTTTATTATTTTTAAGATTTTGTATTCTTTCTTTAACTTCTATTAATGATATTGATTTAAGTAATCTATTATTTTGTTCTTTAGAAATTTATTATTTATATTGTTTTTTAGAAATTCTATCTTTGAACTATTATTAGTAAAGTTTAAGTTTGCTTTACTCATTGTTTCATGATATAAACGAAAAATCTCTAAAATATCTTTTAGATCTGAAGAAGGTTTTGAATTGTGTTTAGATGTGTCTAATATTTTAATTATGTGTTTACTCTTGTGAAAACTTTTCATTTTGGCTGCTAATCTATGCATATGTTTTGGATTAGATGAATAAGATTGTAATTTTAACCTCTCTAAATTAATTGCTACTGTATGACTAAGAATTTCTAAATATTCAAAATTTAGTTGTTTTAATTCCGGATTCGAGCCCAATTCTTTGGGGTGTAAGTTCTTTTTTAAAGTGTCAATTTTCAATTGTAGATTTAATAATTCTTTGTCCCATTCTTTCCTTTTATGTAAATACCAGGTTTTTATTTTCCCATATATATAAGATTTTAAAGAGTCCCAAATAAACACTATATTTGTGTTATTATTATTATTAAGTTCAATATAATAGTTTACTTCCTTTATAAACCATTCGTTGAATCCTTTTATCTTAATAATATAGGCTGGTAGTCTCTTCCAATGAATAAGATCATTTGGTTTAATTTTAATTTTAAATAGTATGGCATTGTTGTCTGACAGAGGGCAAGATGTAATCACTACATCTTGAGTCTTAGATAATAGGCTGTCAGATATAAAAACTTTATCAATAGTCATCTGTGTACCACATCTATAAGAAACATGAGTAAAATTGAGAGACCTCTGCTCTTTGATCATGTATATGTCTTTTAGGTTATGAAATGAGACAAAATCTATCAGTTTTTTGGCTGATGCAGGTATCTTAATATTGCTGACATTAGTGGTATCTTTAGATGATAGAATACAATTAAAATCACCTGCCAAAATGATATCTCCTTTAGAATTTGCTGTTATTATTTCCAAATATTTGTTTGCAGATTTAGCACCAATACCAGGTAGCCAGTACATATTTGCTAAAGTAAAATATTTCTTATTCAATTCCAATACCACTAGACACAACATACCATTTTTATCAGAAAACTGTTAATTATTTTAGGCATTGGTAATGTATTTTTCCACAAAATCATGGTTCCTCTTATCTTTGTTTGGAAATGAGATTCAGCTAGAATACTATAACCTTTAAAAAACATTTTTTTCTAGATCTTTCTGAATAATGTGCGTTTCTTGCAAAAATATAATGTCAGCTTTATTAGATGCTAGGTATTTGAGTAACCTTCCATTTTTAGTAGGGTTATTAAGACCATTTGTATTCAGAGACAGACATTTAAACCCAGACATTGATTACTTTAAGCTTTTGATGGATAAATAATATTCTGGACTTAATTAACAAGCAATGTTCAGAGAAGATGAAAATATAACTATATACAAAACTAACCATGGAACATCTAGTTCCGGGATTGATGAAGAAGTCATCAATACTGCCCTCTATCATCCTTAGTGCTCAAGACTATCATTCTCTAATGCTACTACCTAATATTTTATTGAATCAACAAACTACAACCTATTAATTCTCCAGGATGAATAGGTATTACTATGTAGGAGATATTGTGGAAAAACATCTATTACCATAAATAATGTAATTTTCAAAATTTTTAAAAACAGTGTCTTTAAATTTGTATCATGACATAGTATATCATATTCATTTATGTCTATTCTATACTAATACAGATCTTAATTTAGTATACTACATTAGATCAAAACATACTTAACCAGGAATTCAGTAAAGAAGTTTATGTATAAAAATAAGAACATTTATCATGTAACAAAACATTCCAGTATGAACTTGTCTGTGAAATCATAACAGTGTTAATATTTACTATAGAATCAGCATATTAATATATAGCCTATAGGCTTATTTTCCTTTTATATAAGATATAAAATTACTAGTTTTTTTTTCTTTTTTTCCCCCTTCTTCCCCCTAAAAAAAAAAAAAAAACATATCTGATTAACCTTAAATAATTTCTTAAGGTATTAAAGATATTTAAAATAAAGAGGTACTAATGAGAATTTTTTACATGATAAGATAATATTTTAGTTGCACAAATATCTATGCAGGTATATAGCTCTGTGTAATCATCAAAAACATTAGCTTTTCTTACCAAAGATGTGAGTCTAAAGAAACTATGTAGTGTAGCTTGATTTTGATAAAAATGCCATATAATGAAGTCACAGCTTTTAACCTTCAAAGACACTTCAGTTTTAGAGGTTATAGTAATAATGTGTTCCCTTAAGTTGTCCTTTTTAACAAAATACATTAACAAATTTTACCAATATTTTTTTCAGTTAGAGTGGCAGTGGTTAACATGCAATATATCTTTAGCTAGAAAATGTAGTCTACAGACAGTAAAACATTCAATATTTTATGAATATTAGTGAAAATGACAGATTGTAGTATGCACTTATGTAGCTGGAGGTGGATTAAGTAGATCCCAATTCCACCATTCACTATAAATCCAACATAATGCAAACTATTAATTAGAAAAGCAGTTAAAAAGTAAAGGCTACCTTTGGAAATAACAACTGTCCTCATGTCCTGATGAAAGTAGTAACTATAAGTCAAGAGTAGTCATCCCCACTCTGCACCACCCCCCTAACAGTCTTCTACTACTATCACTGACTAGTGAGGCAAAAGCATCACTTCAGTAACAACTAAGATCGTTCTCTAAGCAGAACTGTCCCCTTTTCTTTGGATCCGGAATTTTGCCTACCCCAATATATTATTTCACCCTTTTATAACAGAATTTTTATTTATTGTAATGGTCTATCTGCAGCTTTGGCTTCCCCATTCCAGCAGCATTGCCATCAACCAACAACTCATATAATCAATAAGATTGGAGACAAAGATATCAAGATGAAAGCACCGAAAATACATAGCTGTCCCAAAATCTACTTTAAAAATAATAAAAACACATTAACCCCCAATAGATAATGTATTTTAGTGACTTTATAACCACTGCATATGCCGCTTTCTGCTCTGCTAACCAAAAAGGATCAGATGACGTGTCTATGTTTTCACTGTATCTGTTAGCTACAGCTGCCAACTAATGATCAAGTGTAAACTACTTTGTAAAACATGTCATCAGAAAACTTATTATGAAGGGAACAACATAGGCATCAACATTGGTTTAGTAAAAAGGACCTTTATATATGTCTATGTTTTTTATATATTTTTCTTTATCGCTCTTGGTATGTGATAAAGCATTCAGTTGTTCCGTTTTCTTTTTTTTCATGTGAAGATTTCTGGTAACGTGAATACGTAACTAAAGTTCATATGACAAAAGAGACTTTGAGAGAGTACATTCATAAGTCTCTTGTATTACAAAGAAGATCTGACCAAGAAGTCTCAAGGCAACAGCCTTCTTTATTTTTTTCTTTCCTTCTCCTTTAACATTTGAATTTTGGCAGTTAGAAGCTCGCACTAGGGAATCTGCAGCAAGCTATGATAACTGTTCACGCGATACTCGTAATGTGCATTTTGTGAGAGAAAAGAAAAACAGAATATGTTACTCAAAAAGCATGTATATGAAGTACAAAAAAAAAAAAAAAAAAACTTTGCCCCGTTTTATATAGATATAAAATTCTCTGTAACTATCAATTTTACTGGCCAATGTATCTGATATCAAGCACACAAACCCTCCTGTCCCTGCAACACACACTCCACCAGCTTTCATCAGAAAATACCTCTCCTTTTCCATCTCCGTCAGCAGATGGACCCACAAACCACATTTAGTAAAGACACAAACCTCTCAAGTGTATGAGAATGTATTTTTACATGTCATGACGGAGTCTTAGAAAGAAAAAGATCTTCTCTATTATGATAAAGAACAATTTCCAATACCTTTTAAACTATTTAGAACAAGTCACATGAAGTTATATCCGTTAGATCTAAATGGACCCAAGCATAACATGACATTTAACAGGAGAGAAAGCCCGCTGATGCAAAAAAAGGGGCTACACTTTCATTTAATTGCACTGAGATGGGGAGCTTTCATTTTACTTATCGGAGCGATCTATATCATTGGAATCCAATAGACATACACATACAGTATCCGGTATTAAGGGGGTTCTTGTTTTAACCAATATTTCTATGGTATTGCTACATTGCCCTATGTAGTTGTCAACTAATAATACACTCTGTCAAGGGAAGATTTAGAATTTTAACATCTATGTTTAACATTCTAGCATATTTGTGTTAAAGGCTTTTAAATAGCAAATAAATTAAATAAATAAATAAATAAATAAGCATACTTAATAAATATTAAATGATTTTTACCTTAACGTATGTTTTTCCCAGAAGTAGGTGATTTATAGCACGAAAACTTTGGGATTTGAAGGGATTGTGGAAGAGCTTCATTTGTATTATTTACCCTTAAGCTTCTTGCTTGTTTTATCAATTGATAACATTTTTCCATTTGTCGCCTGCCTTTTTAAACTAGGTAATGAGATGTCCATATCTTCAGTATTTTCCAAAATCTTATTCTTTTTCACATATTCAGAGGCATCATCAAGATTATTAAATATTTTTATTCCTTCAGATAGATGTATTTTAATTTTGGCAGGAAAAATGATTTGTGCTTTAATTTCAGCTTTCTTCAGATTTTTAATGAGAGGAATGCAGGCTTTTCTTTTAGTTATTATAGTAGAGGTATAGTCATTGTCAAATCTTATGTTTCGACCATTAATTTGTATAGGGTTACCTGCCCACGTTGTTCTCAGGATTAAGTCCTTGTCTTGAGATGATAAAAATTTTACAATAATGGATCTTGAAGCATTTGGATTTTTTGACACAGACATATTTGACAATGACCTGTGAGCTCTCTCTATCCCAAAAGAGAGAGATTCAGGTAGGTTTAGTGTCTTAGGCAACCAGTCATTCAAGAACTGTATTGTGTTATTTCCTTCCATTTTTTCAGGTATGCCGTATATTCTAATATTATTTCTTCGTGACCTTGATTCTAGGTCCTCCACTTTATCTGAAAGTGCGGTGTTTTGCTTTAGTAAGAAGTCAATCTGGATATCATTTTCATGTTGTCTTCCGTCTATTTCATTAAGAGATTCTTCAATTTCTGTTATCTGGTCTGTGTGTCTTGTAATTATCTCCTTGAATTCTTCAATATGCTTTCTATTTTCTTTCTTCATGTTTTCCATGATTTTTTCTAAATTGTCCATTTTCATGGAAAGATCTTGAATACTAGATATTATTGTTTGTAATTCTTTCTTCATGGAAGTTTCCTGGAGAGAGGCTTTTGAATGACTCATGGCTGAGAGAGTCTGTTATATTCAGCTGCTATACTTCTGACAGGATGTAATTCACTTTCTATTCACCAAAATTGAAATATTTGTAGAAAAAAATAATCCACTGTATCTAAATATATAGGTGAAAGAAAACTTATATGTTTTTAAAATAATATTAAGACAATTTCCTGTCAGAGAAATTTCTATTAAGCAGAGTATCAAAAAAGTGCTGTTATCTCTCTAACATCTTGGCCACGCCCCCCATTAATTTATTTTCTGATGCCTGCTTTATCCTGTATAGTGTTGCAGGGGAGACAGAGCCTTTCCTGGCACCCATTCAGAATGTAATTAAAAAAATAGTGTGATCAAACACATTCTTAAATATTATACTAATAATTTCATGTCAAGCTGAGACTAAATGGCTCAAATCCACTTCTTTACAATTTCAGGATTTGTTTTTCGCATCACTTACTTACTTCTTTGTAAGATGTCTCTTCCAAATGTGTCCATACATTTTGAGCCATTTTGATCATTTTTATTGGCAGAAGAAGCTTCTTTTAGAGTAGCAACCAGTAGCATGTAGATGCAGTGAGGCGTAGTGATTTATCTCAAAGGAACAGCAGACAGGTCACATATAGCTGCTGGGTTTGGGAACTGAGGTTCCTGCCAAATACTTGCCTTATAATTAGAAAATACGGTTCTATATTAGAACATCGAAGTTTCAAAACTTCGAATGTTCTAATATCGACCCTTATTCAGTGAAAGCTGAAAACATCGAACATACAGAACAACAAATTTTTTCTAGGGAAAAAATTTGCTGTTCCAAAACACATACACACAACACAAGCACATCAAACAAACAGCAATCCACACACATACACCTAAAATCTTACACCTAACCCTACACGAAACTATACACACACCACTAACTATCCACTTACCTTAACCCAAATCCTAACCCTAAGGTCCGTCACTATCGCACACTCACCTCACCCACGTCCTAACCCTAACTCACCTACTCCACCCTAACCCTCACATCCACACAATTGCACACTTACCTGACCCACACCCTAACCCTAACTCACCTAAACTGCCCTAACCCTCACGTCCACACAATTGCATACATACCTAACCCACGCCCTAACCTTAACTCACCTAACCCGCCCTAACCCTCACATCCACACAATCGCACACATACCTAACCTGCACCCTAACCCTAACTAACCTAACCCACACTCAATCGCACACTTACCTGAACCCGACCCATAACTTTCCACCACAGTGCTGAAAATATCGAAGCAATTCAGTTTTCTGTTGCTTCGATATTTTCAGCTTTCACTGAATAGGGGTCGATATTAAGTTTTGAAACTTTGATGTTCTTATATAGACCCAAAAATACAGCTAGATGATTCTATGGTGACACATCAGAAAAGGAAAGGAAATCCCAAGTACTGAAACCCTCAAAAGAGACAGATACCTTGTATTTTTATTCTAAAATGTATGTGTATATATGTTGAGTAACTGTTATACCTTCCAAATGTCTACCAATGGTCATAAGTAAAAGGAAACCCTTGGGAAAATATATCACATGATGGGCTGCGGAAACTCGCTCCCACTAAAGCTAACATTTTAATATTTTTACTTTGAGAATTCAACAGTCATTCAGTGAGAATGTTGATGCTTGAGGGTACTGTGGAGGAGGTGCACACCCCCCAGGTACACACCCCTGCTTTTCAGAACAAACCTTCCATTTGTCCCTCACGGTTATTGCTGATGCATCTCACTGCGTTTTTGGCTAAGGAACATTTTGTAAAGCCAAACCTCAGCTTTGTTATCTTTAATTTTATGCAGGCAAGATAATTTAGTATTTACAGACTGTTTTTGTATATCAGTGAAAAAGTGAACAAAAATGCTGAAATTTATATATTTAGCAAAATGTTATAGTGGAGTTATTAACAATTAAGTGTTAGACATTGACAAATACAGGATCTCTCTCTTCTCCCTCATGATGTTTTGGTATGATGACAATAAAAAAGAATGAATGTGTCAGCCGGAGATACGGGTTTCATGGTTGATTTTTGTTACTGGTGAGGGTGGGGGTTGGGGTGGGCCAAAAATTGTATAAAAAAAGATAACCTTTTCCATCTAGTTCACCAGTTTTACTACTTCTGGATAAGCTTCAGATCCCAGTAAACCAACAGCTTACTTTTCTCAACCTTTATGAAAATTGTCTTATGTCCTCTTCCTTTATTGAATTTTGTCACTGTTTTTTTAAATTACAATGCTCTCAGTAGCGATTTCCTGATTATTAACCACCTTTTCTATGAAAAAGAAATACTTCAGTTATATTTCCTGAGTCATTCCGATTAACTATCCAGATTTTTTTTCAGCTTTTCTTTTATATCTAGATTGTGTCCTCTTCTTTTTCAGCTCTTCTTTTATAACAGATGCATCCCACTTAGACTGTCTAGCTTCCCTTGATGTACTTAAATGTCTGTTATAGCATTCATTTTTCTTCAAGTCTGTACATATTAGGGTCCTCTTGCCTATCTATAACTAGCTTCTAGTGAAACCCAGGCAACATTTTTTTGCCCTTCTCCGAACAATGTGTGAAATACTGATGCCTTTGTTTAAATAACAACCTATGAAATTGCACACAGTACTGCAGACAAGGTCTTACCAGCTGTCTAAAAAGACAGACATAGAGAACAGCACCTTGTCTGAAGACAGCCACATGGGCAGAGTAAGTGTTTCCTCACAGGGTACATTTATTTGCAGAAAATGACAAAATGGTCATGTCTCATTCACAAAACTGTGCAGCTTGATTAATAGAAAGGCAAGTAGAAAAAGTCATCATTATTGCTTTCTACATATTAGATTAGCATATGGGAAAGACGTTGCAAGTAATAAAAAAAAAAGAAAAGCAGAACAGAAAATCCTTTAATTGTCCTTACCTTTTCTTTCCTAGTTCATTGCATTGTTTTGCTGTCTTTTTCAGACCTTCCACATTTTTCTGCCATTAAGGGCTACTTTTGCTCCAAGATTGGTGAATAAGACACTTATCGCAGCTCCTATTCCGTAATTGGCACCAGTAATTAGGGCCACCTTTCCCGTTAGACACAGCATCTTGGAAAAAAAAGATTTTTATTTTGTTCATCCACTACGCTTCTACTTTTGCATTTCCAAGACAATGCCATATTTTGTTTAGCTCTAGCCAGACCTTTACTTCAAAAGTGGATAATGAAGGAAAGAAGCCAATATACACAATGGACTCATCCCCACACCTTAGAGGAACTATATTATAGTTTACCATAATAATCTGCAAAGTCTGATGCAACCATGAGCACAGATTATTTATTTGGCAGTGAGTTGTGCTGCTTATAAGGATCCTGTTTCGGATATAGCTGTCTTCTTATAGACAGTATATTAAATATGAATACTTGATTTGCAATTGCATGTAAAAGAGTTTCTCGCTTTTTCTTTATTTCATAGGTCCTGGTTCATATTATTTTTATACATTACAAACATGCATGTGAGTGCCCCCAACACACACACAGATATGTATTTATGTAGCATAAATATCCTACAGAAAGGTTGAACTCTACTGACCATTGGACTGTTCATTTTAGCCAAATATCTTGCCAAAAAACAAATGTTGACCTAGGCAGAACTGCACATGTGTTCCATTTGTGATCAGCATACACAGATGGATGAAAGGGTGCTATGACATTGATAAATTGAGCTTGGGCTGTATAGCTGTACAGCTCAGCAGGGTGGAGTTCTGCTGCTCCAACCAATACCAACCAATTCAAAAGTTGTCTGAAGGAGGAAAGAAACAAATAAACAAAAGAAACATTGGCAAGCAACATATTGTTGAATTAAAACAAAAAAAAAATTTTGAGTAACTGTCTTTTTTTAATTTCTCAAAGTCTTTTGGGTTTCTAATAGCATGGTGGGAATGGACCCCATGCCTAAGTCAAAGTATGATTAAAGTTCATGAAATTAGTATTGTTTCAATCTTTGATGTTAGCCAGAAGTGCTCTTCGCAGCACCCACAATGTTCCCATTAATGACTCCTCCTGCAATTCATTTGGCGTTACATGTATTGGTAACATATCTAAGTATGATAGTAGATTCTGTTTTATAAGAACCATTCCTTCTACTACTATTGGAACTGTCTGGGTATCCTTCTTCCATATTGTCCTTGTTTCTGCCTGCAAATCCTGGTATTTTATGGCTGTACATAAGACACTACAGTCACTGGGTATAGCGATTTCAGTAATCAGTGCTACTTTTGTCTTCTTTTCATGGACTACTACTCATATCTATTTTTTGAACTGATGGTAATGGGTGAACTTCATTATTTTCTATAATGTTGTGGCTCATGTTTCCAGTGTTTTTCACCAACTTTAATATTATAATTTTTGCACATTCCTCAGTGCAACAGTTTTTACCACATTATCATGCATTTCAGTATATAGTCCTTCTGCCATTAGCATTTCCCCTCGGGAAATATCATCAGATATAATTCCCCCTACCATCATTAATTCTCTCTCTAAGACCAAGAACATTGCACCAATGGGCCCAGACAATATCCCAGGATGCCTTCTAAACAGCATGAAACATGACCTATCAGGGCCTCTGGAATTACTATTTAACTGTAGCCTCCAAACAGGCTTTGTGCCTCGTGAATGGTGAAAGGCAACAGTCATCCCTCTGCACAAAGGTGGGCCATCTACAGACCCTGGAAACTACAGACCCATAGGTCTCACTAGTTTTATATGTAAAGCCATGGAAAGAATTATCATGGAGATGATCAAGAGAGATATAATAAACCTCCAGACACTGGACCCAAACTAGTTTGGATTCGTCAAGGCACAGCATGCCTACTCAACCTGGTGGACTTCTTTGAGAAGGTCACCAAAGTAATGGATGAGGGCAAAGTTGTTCACACTGCCTACCCTGACCTGGCCAAGGCATTTGACACAATACCCCACCTGGGCATTGTTGACAAACTCAGGAGGTTAGGTACAAACCTGTATGTCACCCAGTGGATAGTCAACTGGCTTAGACACAGGACCCAGGAAGTCAGAATTGGGGAGTCCACCTCTACAAAGAGGGCAGTCACAAGTGGAGTCCCTCAGAGATCAGTCCTTGGACCACTCCTTTTGGCATTTGCTTCTCAGAAGTCAAGGCCAATGTCAGTGGTCTCTGGCTGACTAAATTTGCAGATGACTGCAAATTAGGAGCTGTCATTGAATCTCACACTAACACAAATGTTCTCCGGGAGGGGCTGACACAGACAAACAACTGGTGTCAGAGCCATGGACTAAAACTAAATGCCAAGAAATGCATAATAGTATCCTTTGGGAAGTCATCCATCCCTGGTAACTATCATATCGAAAACACACCCCTAAGAGATGATCCAGTAGTCAAGGACTTAGGGACACACATAGATAGTAATCTAGCCTTTGGCCATCACGTGTCTACAGTGGTGAGCAACTTATAAACAAAGGTATTGCATCTAAGTCCAAGGAAGTCATTGTTCCACTGTATTTGGTACTCATTAGACCTACCACTGAGTGCAATGCCTCCTTTGGTATTTACCTAACCAGGCATATCCAACAATTGGAACGTCCACAGAGGTCCCACACTGAAAGTATACAGGGCGTAAATAATATGTCCTATGCAGACTGCCTCAAAGCCCTATCCCTGTATTCTGTCTCCTACAGGCTTTTGAAGGGAAATCTATGCCTGGCACACAAGGCATTGTCGGACCCCACTCTGATGGACCTCCATCATATCCAGAAAACAAACAGCACCAGAATTACCCATTCCAAAGACTTCAACCTTCCCTGTGATATAAACAGGACCTGCTGGAAAGATATGTATGTATCCCAGAGACTACGCTGTCTATGGAACAGGCTCCCTATCCACGTGAAGCAGAGATCCTCCCTAACCCAATTCAAGTGCAACTTAGACAATTGGATGGGAAACTGGAAATTCATCCCTGGTTTGGCACCGATGTCTCTAATGGACATAGATAACCTGTAAATGGTTCAGCTCCCAGCCCCATGCTTACACTTATCAAGGGCAGCAGAACTTGTCACAGATTTGGGATACATGGCTAGGCTTAAAAAGGCCCATGTGGTCATTAGCCTAGTAAATACCTATGGACCTATGAATCATAACCAGCAACAAGATTTGGGACCGTTTCCAATTCTGATTCACAAAACCTACATTCTCTTCTTTTTCATCCTGTGTCATCTGTTGCTCTTTCATATGGGAACTCACTGGTCTGTCACTCCACAACATTGACTACATAAGAGTTACCACAGTTTTCCTGTTCCTTCCCTTGCTGTGTAAGTCCAGCTGAACTTTTATAATGGTTTCCTGTGGTAACTGATCAGATGGTTCCTGCTCCACTGTTTCTCCTTAATTTGGGAATCCATTGCTCTATCCTGCTATGATGTTATCAGAGTTAGACTTTCTACGCTAAACCCTTCACTTTGCAGGTGTTCCGTAACTTTAACTTCTGCTCTACTAATCTTCTGTTCTGTCTTCCCTCTTTGTGATCTTATTTTTTTATTGTGAAATTTTCCATATCTGAATGTTTTTGCCTGTATTGCTCTTCGAATATTTTTGGGGCTGTTCTTTTATAATAGTTAGTTTGGCTCTCTCCTTTGCATAAATATTGCACCATATCATATCTCTGTTTCTTTCCCATGTCCATATTACTTTTTTATACCTTTCAAAAATCTCTAGATTTTGTTCTTTATATTTTTGCACTTCCTCAGTCACTTCTTTTTCCAAATGGCTCAATATTTCTTGGTGTATATAATTTTTGTTTCATAAATCTGTTGTACTAATGAACGCAGATTTTTATTTGAAGTTTCTGACAGTTTTATTTTGTGCAAGTATTTTTCTTTCCTCTAATTTCTCTCTTAATCTTTTTGTATACCTTTTGTCTGGAAATTCTGGACTTCTTGCATAATAATAGCAATACATAATTTCATTCTTATCCTCAGTAGTCCACTTTATTACCTTTATGGCTTCTTTTGGCCTATCAGTTTTTGTGATTTTTGTAGAGTATTATTTCATTCTACAACAGGGGACATCCTCCTCCTGGGCCTGGCCTTGACCTATTGCAGGAATGCTTCTGTGTCTTGAGGATTCTACACTGTCATTTTTTCCAGTCCTGGCACCAGTGTGCCTACCAGGATTGGGCACTTTTTTATTCTGGGTCTTGTGCACCCATCTATCTTTTTAAATTTTTAACCTACTTCTCTCCATGATATCTGCTATATAAAATATAATCTATATATCAGTGTCATCTTGGTGAGATTTTGTGAAAAGCAAGGTCTGCTTTGTGAAAGTACTCACTAAGACTTGAGGATGGATTCAGTTCCAGCAACAGTACTTTTCTTTACTTGCTGATTTATCAGCTTTCCATTCGGACCCCTCATCTCTCCATTCAGACCCCTGTTTAGGGAAATGAATGACATGGAAGATGCATTAAAATCTACCATGGCTTGGCTTATTTATCTTTTGATTGGGGAGGGGGTCTGTTTCTGCAGTAGTGGAAGGGTTTGATCATGTTTGAGAACACTTGTATTTTTCTTTAAAAAATAAATCATCTAGGTTCATTTTCTATGATAGATGGAAGGAAGTGTGAACTTCTTGGGGTATGAAGAGAACATTCTATTCCCTTGACCTTCAGTGGATACAGGCACTCTGAAAGAGTAAATTAATGTAAGTCCACAAAACACTTCACATTTATCACAAGTAACAGTGCAGTAAGTTATGTTTCTTCAGCCACTAACTCCAAAAATGTATACTTCTTTCACTGCATAATGCTACAGACAAATAAAATCTACTATATGATAGTATTTGTTACAATACAGATGATAATGATCATGTCAGTGATCATAGCCAACATACTATGTAGTCGAGACATGGATCTCAAGAAATTAATTTTGCGAGTAAATTCCATAAATTCAAAATCAGCATTTAGGCCGATCGGTGGTCAAGAATGCTGATTCCTTTAAATATGGTATGTAAGCCTTTCTACCACCCTATGTGTATATTTTATTTCTTAAAAGTTTCCAGTCTCTTAGATTATTTAATATTAAATAAGATGTCATTCCCTAGTTTTGTAATTCCAATGGAGAACTGACCATTTCATTATACACTACATATTTATATGCTTATGCATTTTAACATGCGTATTGATCTTGAAATTGAACATGATTTGCTGAACTGGAACATACAAGTTTTATTTGAAAAATGCATAACTTTATATTTGTCTATACTAAATGATAATCCTATGTCTTTTGCCAAGTCACTAAGTTTAGATATTCACTTAGTTCATCTATGTCAGAAGGTTTTTATAGTGTAAATC
The DNA here is from genome assembly GCF_019279795.1 of Protopterus annectens. Taxonomy (NCBI): domain Eukaryota; kingdom Metazoa; phylum Chordata; order Ceratodontiformes; family Protopteridae; genus Protopterus; species Protopterus annectens. Next base: position 171,433,067 of record NC_056739.1, read on the forward strand.
CAAGAAATTTACTTTGAGAGTAAATTCCATAAGTTCAAAAACAGCATTTAGGCCGATCAGTGGTCAAGAATGCTGATTCCTCCAAATATGGTATGTAGGCCTTTCTACCATCCCACGTGTATATTTTTTTTCTTAAAAGTTTCCAAACTCTTAGATTATTTAATATTAAATAGGATGCCATTCCTTAGTTTTGTAATTCCAATGGAGAACTGACCATTTCATTATACATTACATATTTATATGCTTATGCATTTTATCATGAGTATAAATCTCGAAATTGAAAATGATTTGTAGAATTGGAACATAAAAATTTTATTTGAAAAATGCATAACTTTATACTTGTCTATACTAAGTGAAATTCCTGTCTTTTGCCCAGTCACTAAGTTTAGATATTCACTTAGCTCATCTATGTCAGAAGGTTTTTATAGTGTAAATCCAATTTTGCAATCATCAGGTTACTTTGATACACAGTATTTTTTGTTCTTGGGAAATGTTGATGACAACAGCTTGAACAAGGCGGAGCCTACGCAGATCCCTGAACAACACACCAGCCTTTAAATCTAGAGTGAACACTCTGAATCTTAATGCTCTGTTTTCTACCCAGCAACCAATTTCCAATCCACCTTCTAATGTAACTGTTTATTTTGTATTCACTTAAACCCTTCATAATAACCACATGTGGTAGGCTATCAAAAGCCTTGGATAATTCCAAAAAATTGAACCAGGAGACAAACTCAGATCAAGAGCTTCTGATAAATAGTTATAAAAGTTAATTAAGTAGCTCAGTGTTAATTTTTCTTTAGTGAAACCATGTTTATCAATATCTTGTGTATCTATACTATTCTCTGAATTAGTCATAAGCTCCATTAAACATCTCTCAAAACACTTTTCAGTTAATGAAGTTAAACTAATCGGACTGTAGTTTTGTAACTGGTCTCTCTTTCCTTTCTTATAAGTAAGATATATGCATGATAGCTGCCATGATTCAGGGACCTTCCCCGGGATTCATGAACCTTGCGCCAGGCGCCCGCATAGCGTCGGCGTTATAAAGCCAAATATGGCCACCGAGCGATTCAGGTATGAATCAATCCCACGTGCACTACCGGCGTGCGCGGACCTCGCCGCCCGGCGTAGGTATGCTAATCACACTGTGTGTGGTATTGCACCATGCAAATGAAGGCAAATAGCGATCCACGAAGTTGGGCAGGGCGTAAGTGGCACGGCAATGTAAACCAAAAAAACGGTTTACATTTAGCCAAACATGACCAAGGAGTAATGGAAGGCTGTCAACGTCAGGTATCATACAGGTGCAATATGCCAATGGCGAAAGGCACCGAGAATGTCCAAAGAAAACATGCACAAACTGTAAATAATGACATAATTGTTATGTACGCAGAAACCACAGCAGAACCCCCGGATATGTGCACAGAAGGTGCAAAACAATTAAATAATATGAGAATGTCCTAAAAGAGCAGTATAATACACATCAGATGCACAGCCACCACACACCATAGTATGTATGGAAAGCCTCAACCCCAGCGCAAGGGTTGTCAAGGAGTGGCGGCAGTGTTCGGCCGTAACCATGTATTAGCAGTCAATGCCATGCAAATGAGGCAGATAATAGTGAATCGCGCCGGTGTAAGGATGGAGCAAACGGCGCAGCGGTAGTACACCGAGGAGTGGCCTACACGGGATACATGTCAATCGCAGAGGGGTGTGCCACTGTAGGAGGAAGCACATTGGAGGCCAGCAAACATGGGCTGTACAATGCACATCACAGCAGCAGGATCGGCGTGTGAGGAAATAGATGCGCTGAGAGTACATAATGCCCGCATAGATGCATGTGCACGAGGATGACTACGTTCCCCAACCCAGTCATGTGACGGCCTCCCCGTTAACAACCACGGATATAGGAAGGTAATGTGGAGAATATGAGGAAATGCGGAAGCAGTGTAATTGGAGCCGTAATGAGCAATCAACACCAATCAATCCAGGAAGGGCAAACGGCGGCAGCTGACAACTCTGCATGCAGACTCCCGCAAAACGGGAAATGGGAGGCATAGGAATGCAAAGATAGTAGGGGATGTAGTAGAAATGCAAAGAGCAAAGAACCGAAATAGCACAGCCAAGTACAGAGGTAGCATAACGGCGGCAGACAAAATGCATCATATGCCATGTGCCTGCAGGATGCACTGCAGGCAATAGTAGGTGCAACGTGCAGAAACAGTAATGTAAGATGCAAAGCTAAGCCAATGCAGGCAACTGTAATGTAACACTAAAGGCAATACCGTTGCAGTTGCAACGGTAAAACACCGAAGATAATCCACAGATACGGCTGCACAGACACACCCAATGACATCACCAGGTATACAGCACAACAGTATAAAGTGTGAATGCACACAACACACAGCGCAATTTCCCAAACGCCGCACCGTAGGGTGTAAACACACGGGGAACTTTTAATATGTATATGTTGGGTGCCGCCGTGGCCGTGATGCATAGGTATGTGTCAGAGACAGACGGAGTTGCGGAGGAGGGTGCCGACAACTACCGTAGGCCTCATAGGAGAAGGAGAGTGTTCAGACCAAGGGTGACCTACCAGGGGCTGCAAGACCTGGAGATAGTAGAGCGCTACAGGGTGGACAGGGACACGTTACAGCAAATAGTGGAGCTGTGCCGGCCATGCCTGAGAACAAGAGACAACAGAGGGGAGCCCATCCTAGTGGACACAAAGGTATGTGTGAGCTTGCAAATACTGGCTACAGGTACCTTTCAAAGGACAACCGGGGATATAATGGGTATCTCACAGGCATCAGCATCCAGGGTACTACACCAGTTCCTGGATGCCATGTTACGACATGCCCATGAGTATATAAACATCCCCAGATCTCAGGAGGAGTTGGCTAGCAATATGCGCCACTTCCACCGTGTGGCACAATACCCGGAGGTACTGGGTGCGATAGACTGTACGCACATAGAAATCAAGTCACCGCCCAGGGAGCAGGGTAGACGCTACATAAACCACAAGGGATACCCCTCCATCAATTGCCAGGTTGTGTGCAATGTGCAGGGCATTATCATGGATGTGTGTGCTGGCAGCCCTGGAAGCTACCACGACTCCCATATCTGGCATGCCTCACAGCTGTATCAGGTATTCGCCAGGGGGGACATCACACAAGGTCACCTTGTGGGGGATGCTGGCTATGCACTGGAGCCATGGATGATGACACCCATCAGAAATGCACACACACACATGCAAGAACGCCATAATGAGGCACACGCACAAACCAGAATAATCATAGAGCGTGTGTTTGGGATGTTGAAATCACGGTTCCGGTGCTTGGATACATCCGGTGGAGCCTTGCAGTACTCTCCAGGCACATGTGCCCACATATTCATAGTATGTTGTATGCTACACAATATGATTCTGCGGAAACAGCTGCTGCAGGGACATAATGGTGTAGGGCCACCAAGCCCGCCACAACTGCCAAGGCAAGCACAGGCACAGGGCGTTCAGCGCCATGAACACACTGTGCCAGCCCCAGTAGGTAGACGGAGGCGTACCCAATATGCCTACGCCCTGGCAAAGAGGGAACGCATAGCACATACTTTGACAGCGTAGGCCCCATGGACTGGCACCTCCTTACCTGCACACACAGTGAAATGGACGCCACACAAACATGTCCGCCTGTAATGTGTACCATATGGGCGGACCTATGTGAGACTCCAACAAAGGCACCACCCAAACACTGCACACCCAATAGCCAGCAGAGCATGGAATGCCAACACCTCAACCGCACGCTGGTTCTACAGTAGACGGCGTAGCCGTATGCTGCCACTGTCGCCGCAAGTCGACTACATATGTACTTATGTGCATACACAGATACGGAAATAGATATCAGTACACACGTAGAAATATATGTACACATACACAGATATAAAGTACAACAGCTTAATATGGAACCCAGGGATGCAAGTTTACAGATAAGTAAGACACAAAATCTCCACATAGTAAACATAGTGAACGACAACCCGATCATCCGGGAGGGTGGGCAGAGCAGGGAACGCCAGCCATGGAAATGTCAACCTGCATCAATACATATCCGCGGGTCGGGATGATCGCCAGGCCACGGTACAGTAACGGGATATGTGCGTGTCATATCCATAGGATATGAGTGCGGAGGTACACACCGCCGCTGGCGATGCGGCCAACGTAGGTAGTGTGTGCAACCGTCGGTGCGAAAGCGGCAATCATACCTGTCAAGTGTACGTCATTATGAGCAACGCACCTCATTTGGGGTCTAAAACAGTTCATGTTCCTCACAGTTCCTCAAAGTTCCACATTGAAAGAGTCTGTCACACATTCATTGTTAGGAATGTATTTAAATGAAATCCTGGTAAATAGAAATTAATCATAGCAATTCATTAAAGGTTCTTCTTTGTAAGTAAATCAGCATATTTTAACCATCCTATGACCTTCTTAGCTGAAGTTGTTAGTAAGCCATTAGTATGTGTTCCACATTTTGCCCATTTGTTCCACATTATGAATGTGTGTGTTCCTCATTTTGGAAATGAAAGGTTGAGAGCTATGGCGGCAATATGTGTATGTGTGAGGTGAGGTTGTCGTGTGTTCCGCTGTGTGTGTGTAATGTGTGTGCCAATGTAAAATGTGTATGTAGGTGACATGTCACAGGCGGAGTGTAATAACATGCATAGGCATACAGTACAGGAACCATAGGCGTATGTACAGCAGTACCCACAAAGTAGTACTGACATCTCCTCAGTGGCTAGGCGCATGGCGACGTAAAACGATGCAAAGCGGAAATGTCCCAGAATGTACCACAGGGCCATAGCCAACAGGAGATGCAAAGGACGCATGTACAAACCATGACCGTATGTATGGCGGCCATATGGTAGACTCAACACGATACGTCAGCAACGTTACACAGCATCAGGCATGTACGGCGAAAATACGAATGTGCTATCCCGGCACCGATCGTGGACACTTACGGTCCCGTAAATACCGCTGTGTGTTCCACGTCCGTTAAGTAAGCAAGCGCCACACGAATAGGAGGCTACCGGTAGCATACAGGCCGTCCCAAGTGCAGGACCACAATCACCGTAACTATCAGTGACAAAATGCCAATGGATAGTAAGCACGGACGAACATCCGCAGATATATAACCGATGTGAAGGAGGAATACATGCAGGAAGCACACATGCAGGCGATACCAACACCACACGACATCAACAAAACAAACATTCCCAGAACAACAGACAGGTAACCTGCAGCTCCCCAAGCAGGGATGGAGCACACACACAAGCATATCTTGTATGTATAAATGCAAGACCCACACCCTGCACGTCACCCACATCCGCAGATATACCCCATCGCACATATCAAAGGGATAACAGCCAAAACCGTAGCAAAAACATACAGGCAGTCAATGACAGCGGCATACCCGCAACAAGCCGCGTGGGAAACACTAGCAGCAGCTGATGCATCCTTGCATCCGTTGTGTACAGGAATATAACAGCTATGTTACACATCTGAATGCACAACGCCATCGACAGACGCCACCAGGACGCGGACACCCACATGTCGAACAGAATACCATACCCAACACACACAATCCACGGCTAACACCACAGCGTAATGTACCTGACACCACACATAGCGTATGCAGTCACACAAACATGATACAATACATACCATCCCCACGAAGGTAGTGCAAATAACCAACGGCCACAAGAGGAATGAACCATGGTCTAGTTTCGCGGGTAACGTACGAATGGAGGAGGATCACCAGTGATATGCGCATAACTACACACCGAGGAACAGCTATTGGCGTGATGAACCCACATGCCTCAGGTGACGACGAATAAAAGGAAGACCCCCTGGATATTCAAACCGTATGTTCATACCGAACACAAAGTGAATCGAAAGCAAGGAGTTAGAGGTAAATATTGACGAATACAGAAGCAAAGGCTGGAAAGGTATGTCGAACCCACGAGATGTACTGGTGTGTAACGCATGATACGTATGACTAATCTGCACTGTATGTGAACGATGTGTGTAAGTAAAGATACCTGTCCATCAGGCAGAGAGTGGTGAAAGGTGGTTATGTAATGCTAAGCCGCGGAGCATACCAACGACTGTGGACAACGTGTGCACAGCAGTGGGACAACATGTACATAGCCGTGATAACCCAAGGTCCGCCATAGGGATTTCAAACACAGAACAATGCCACCACCCACGCTGATGCTGTCAGTGGATATCGAACAATGAGGTGCCACAGCAGGGGATAGGACATGTATGTATAGTGACACAGCACACATGTGCATGGGCATATACCGCCGATGTCATACGGAATGTGCGACGACGCACGTATGCCTCGCAGTAGGGGTGACTATGTCAATTATGTGTAATGCAAAGCTGTCATGATGGATATGTTCAGAAATCATAGACAGTATCACAGGCATAGCATGCATGATGGAGGGATGGCCTAATGTTATGTACATAAACACGATATGTATGGCCTGCACATATGGGACAGAGTAGTAGCAGAATAGGTACCCGAAATGGAGGGAACAGCAAGTAACCATGTCCAAACGCTCCGTAGCAGGTGCAATGTGTGCAACAATGATGTCCGGCAGGGCCGTGTGTAAACACATGTGCAATGTACACAGTAGTGTTCCCCCCCCCATGGTAGTGTCCACTGAACGGCAGAGGTGGATGTCAACTGTATGTCTATACAGTACTTCTGCTGTGGTGGTACCATGGGTCTGTGTCACCCTACCAGCAAGGGAGCTATCACATGACTAGTGACACAGTGTGTCCCTGTGGGATGTGCACAGGACCTATGTCCCACAGCACGGTGTGTGTCCAGTCTGTGGAGGTCACACAGACGCCCAGGCTGAGCAATGTGGCATGTGTGCACACATGCAGGAGTGCTCCTCCCACCCTGCCCACTGCAAACACCATGTAGGAGTACTACATGCATCAGTAATGCGGAGAACATGGCCCATGGCAAAGTAGATGACACCCGTGTGTTAGTGGTATGCAGGTGAGTACAGATGTGTTTCATGACTGTCATTTGCATATGTAAACTGTCTGAGCCAGGTAGACATCACGGCATGACTATACTGAGACATGTAAAGTTGTATCCATTGTGTAAGGTACACCACATATGTGTTATTGTAACACTGCCCACGTGTACATGTGTGTATGGCACAGGTACAAGGGCACCCAACGTATCAGCTAGACATACGGTCCAGAAATGTGTGGCCCTGCACATGTGTACCCACGCCATAGTGGAATATGGCAACCACAGCACCATGTGGGGCATGTGTGTGTACAGCAACCATGTACAATGTGATATGCATGTATAGGGACAGTATCCATGTGATACACACTGCATGACTGTCACTATGCAAAGGTGATGTGTATGCACTATGTGTGATGTAACTGATGCAGTGATATCTACATGATATATCTGCCACACTGACACCTGTATGGTTGTTAGCAATATGAGTAGGATGAGCTAGAATGCTGCCAGGTATGTAGATGTGGTATATGTAGGCATGGACAATACTCTGTGACAGCATGTAGTGTATGTAAGCAAATAGTGAGCATGAGGGGCCACATGACTGAGGACTGTGCAATGTCACACGCACCTGACTTGTTGTAGTTAGCATGATATGCCCGCACCACTGTGTGACCTGTACAGGAGGCACATGGCGTAACATCCTGAGACATAGGGTACGATGTGATGCTGGATGTGTACATTGGCAATACCATAAAGTGGAATGGCGCTGAAGGGCAAAGAGCGGATAATGTCTGATTTGATACCCTCTGTACCACACCAACCACCCATGCAATGGTATGACAGGTGGCCAGCATGTGGATGTGGTGTGCTGTGGCGCACAGAATCCCAACAAGGGTGCCAGTAAAGGCATGGAGGTCGTCAATGAGTGTGTGAAGCATGTATGTGAGGATGTGGCTCAGTGCCATACTGAATGGCCCAGTCATGGGTGTACAAATGCAGCCCCATACGTGCAATGCAGTACCACCCATGTGTAGTGTGATAGATGTGGTAGTGTGGTGGTCAGGGTACACAACGTACATGAATGGGCTAGCAGTCAATGCAGTGTGCTGCTGCAGAGACATGTAACAGCCAGGTTGGCGGGATACGACAACTACGGAGATCGGAGGTGACATTGGGACCGTGTTCTCAGACATAACGTTTGCATGGCAGTACTATGTATGTGTCCACAGGGTTAATACAATGTCCAGCCATGGATTGGAACCCTGTAGTGAGTGAGAGTGTGTATTGTTGGTAGGTACCCCATTGGCAGGCACGATGCCAGCAACATCTGTGTTGGCAATGCCTGCATGAGTGTTGTATGCTGCATTGAATGTGGATGTAGCCAAACAGCAGAGACATACCACCACACTGCATGAGGGCCCACACTGCAATGTATGGCAGTCATGTGTAGGTAGCTAGCTGTGGAGTGTGTGATGCACCATGAGGACACACCATGACTGTCAAGTGACACACCACACACATGTGAACATAACTACCATGCAACAGCCTGCACATGTGCCCATACAGCACGTGTGCATGGAACAGGAATACCACTGTGGCGTCTGTGAAAAGGCCAGTACCACCATGTCTCTGTGTGGAATAGCATGGTCCCTACCAGTGCGTAAATGTAGCGGAAGTGCACTGTGATATGTGTTGGCATAGTCACGTAGACTGTCCATCGTACAGGGTGCCATGCCATCAACTACCTCTGTCAGTGGATGTCGGTAGTACCGGCTGTAGAGCATATGTACCATGCATGCTGCGATGGTCATGTGTCTAGGGTGTGGCTAGCAGGGCTGAGAAGCATGGATGTTCAGCAAACAGAGGGGGGATGTGTGTAGGCATAGCACACAGACACATGGAGGTGTGGTGCATGCCGAGGGTAGTGTAGGTATGGTATGTGTCATGTAATGTGTCACCCAGCTATGCGTATTGCATGGCCAAGCATGTGTGGGTACATGGGAGTCCATACTAAGGAAGTGCATGTTGCTGGCAATACATGGCAGTAGCAACTGTCCCAGGTGCAATGCACAGTATGCCAACATGGCCAGCATGTAACCTGTGGTGTACAGTGTATTCACCGTCGCGTGTCACAATGTGCGTAGCAGTCACAAACATGGGTATCTGAACACGGATTACCTATGATGCAATGTGTCTCGGGAATATACAGTATGTGTGTAAATCACTGTGTGGTGTGGGAACCACCCACCCGTGTGTGTTGCAGTCCAGGTATGTGCCTGGGAGGTATGATCTGTGTACAATCTGGACTGGCAGGTGTGCCGTGTAGGGCATGGAGGCAGGTCCCAGGCACTGCAGATAAATGACATGCGTGCCGTACTGTGTGTGCAGTGCTTGTGTACAGCACAGTGGAGGGTGTAAGCATTGTCATACATCACTGCATGCTGTGCCTACCTGTGACAGCCCTGCCGGAGACAGACATGTGACACCGCTGCACAGGCAGCATAGCATGTGAAGATGTACATGTGGGCTGCACACCTTAGGCAGATGTCCACAGGTCATGTGTGCCACGGTAGTGTGGTTGAACACGACTATCAGACTGGACAAACACCACATGCCTGCATAAGTACAGTATGACCATAGTCAACAGTCCCAGTGACAGAGTAGGCCAATGTACAGTATCCCTGCGTGCAGACCACTGGCTACTGGACACCTGGCTAGACACACACCCGGAGGGTTAATTCACCATTGAGCCATCACATGTCCCAGTCCATGTGGGCCGCATAATGTCATCACAGGGTGGTCACAATAGCAGGTGGCAAGGCAGACACGGTGTACCAGGTGATGTGTCATGTGTGCATATGTCGAGTAGCACAGCCGCTCACATGTCTGCAACATACTGGTGCACGATGTATACTGTTACATGATGTATGGAACTGCACTGTCACCCACTACAGGGCCATCTGACACAGGTGTGTTGTGACAGGTGTAACCCATGTTTGCACAGGATACACACCGCTGTTGTAGGCAGCCATGCTGGTGGCTACCAGTGATATATGCAGTGGTCATACAGACATACCGTACACAGTGTTCATGCAGGAATGTCCATTGTCGTGGACGATGTGCTGCTATTTGAATGTAGGTTTGTGTTGTGAATGTTACACATCCAGATAACACCATCTGGCGCAGTCATGGTTGTCAACACCAGTACACACATCCACAGCAGTCAGAACCCAGTCCTGACAATGTGTGTCAGTCACCCTCGTACTGTGTGACATATGTGCACATGGCAGAACACCTCCCACTGTCATCTAAGATGGCTACATGATGGCCGGAATGTGATGTGGAAATGTACAATGCTGGTAGCCCAATGAAGTACCTGGAATCACACACAGTACGCTATGGCAGACATGTAAACCATGCACAACAATGACCGCCCAACAGACACAAACAATGCATTGACACGTGGAACATGTGCACATGACAACCCCCAATGAGGTATGTTGCACATATTGATGTACAATTGTCATCTATGGCCATAGCATGGATGCAGACGCACATACCCCACAGGTAGTACCATGTGATGTAGGTAGGGGGGCATTGCTCATGTACATGTGACAGTAGCTGTACAGACACATGTCCTGCATAGCCGTCATGTAGGGGTAGCTGTGGCATGTGACCGCTGGACATGCCCGTACAATTTACCATGTCCCACAGGATATGTGTTATGTGTGTACCACATGTGATGTGCTGACAACAAGCTGTGACGTGTACGGCTGCCGGTGTACCTGTGTGACATTGTCTGTGATGGGTGCAAAGGCATATACTATCGTATTGCATGCCCACAAGCCCCACATAGGTGCATAGCCTGAACATACAATACAAGGAGTGTGTGGGATGATAGCAACCCACAGGAGGAGATGGGTATGGACGGCAGCCCACAACCACATGTGTGTGTACGGTGTTCACGTCCATGACACATGAGCATCTGAGAGGCTAGTGTTACAGCTGTACAGGGTTGCATGCATATATGTTCAGCAACATCCCTGTGTGTCCCACCACTGGCCCGTGGACCGATGGACACCAACCAAATGTGCAGATATGAGATGTGCACAGCACATCACAGATGCCTACTGTAGAACAGGCTTACCATGTAGACATGTGCACAGTAGGTCTGCGCCAGCTGCAGTCAAACATGTTATGTGCTGAACCACACCAATAGTCCAGGCCATGCCACAGATGGACGTGCATGCATCTGTGTATGTATGGCTGTGAATGTCTCCGGCATAGCAATATAGCTGTGTCACCGTTGTGAACAACAATATGAATGGGTAGTATGTGTGAGGGGTGTGTCATACGTGTATGGTCAGATCGACAATACCATCAGTGACCCTGCTATGTGAACATCCCTGTCCCCATACATGGATACCTATGCTGTGCCCAACACCACATTCACAGAGGGAGGGATGGCGGTGTAGTGCAGCAGCAGACATGGGGTGGCAGCAGGCACTGGATGTACACATATGTGGTACCCACATCAGTGCAGGCAACCATCCATGTGCACGGGATAGCGGTGTGTGTCCACATACAGCACTGTGTTGATCAATATCCCAGCACATAGCACCTGACAGGGTTACAGTGTATGCATGGATGTGTGATACCTGCATGCACCAGACACACCCTCAGCAAGCAGCGTGCAGCATACCTCGCTTGAGGCCAGTGTCCACACCATGGCGATAGACATGTTGAATGTCCATATACACATAGCAATGACATATGGAATGGACAGCCACCCTGCCAATATCATCAACCCCAGGTGGATCACAACCCAGTGCCATGTATGTGGCATACCCTGCCATACCATGCAGACCTGCCCAGCAAGGCTGCATGAGCTATCACAGTCCTACATGGTGCAATGGACAAAAGGCACTCTCACTATCAACCATACACAGCAGTAATGTGGCGGTGATGCACCCTGTGGTGTTACAGGTGCTGTGTGATGCTCTGGACAATGTGTGTGTGTACATGCTATGCATGGCCTTTCCTGCTAATGTGTCATGGTTACACATTGCCCTATGTCTATCACATGTGCAACACAGGTGAGCTGTGGCAAGTTGTCCAACACCCGCACAGTGCTGTGTGGATGTACATGGCACAACACATGCATGTGCAGGTGTCCATGTGTATGTGTACAGTGCCACTGCTGACGTTCACAATGGCTACAGACGTGATGTGTACTGACATATACACAGCGACCAGGTGAACAGTAGCACCGACGCCACATGGGGACCTATGCCAAGTGATATGGACACAGGTGCAGCCAGGTACACATGTCCACAGCAGGCTAACATCTACATGGTGCGTGTACAGTGTGATGGGGTGGCACACAGATATGATGTGACACCCACTGCTCAATGGTGTGAAGCCAACACATCGGCTGTGTCACTGCCACGATGCCTGTCACAGATTACTGTGCAGATGTCGGACTAGTCATAGCAACGAATCTACCACAGTGTACCAGCACAGCAGTGTAAATGTGACCTGCCACCATCATTATGTCTTACAGATAATGCCACGCCCCGGCTTCCCGCTTTCAGTCGACAGGAGGAGGAGGTGATCATCCCATACCTCCATACTAATCATGACGTCTTATTCAGTCATGTGCCACAGCAGGCACAGGAACGACAGGAGATGTGGGAGGAGATGTGCAGGAGGGTGAACAGCCTGGGCGGATACAACCGCACTTATCAGCAGATCCGCAGGCACTGCACAGACCTGATCCAGCATGCAAGACAGCGTGCCACTGCAATCGCCAGACAACAAAGTGGGACAGGTGGTGGGCCACCAACCCAGCCCCCACTCACAGCCACGGAGGAGCTTCTGGCCAGTCTGGGGACACCCACGGAACAACACGCAGAAACCCATGCGTCCATCGTGGAGGTGGGTGTCTCCCGAACTATGAGCTTGGAGCTGACTGGTAAGTCAGTGTTGCATGTTTGTATGATAAGCGACGTGGGGGGTGGGTGTCATAGTACAACACATAATATAGCAATACATGCCAGGTATATGGCCACACAAGATGCATACTACAGTATGCTATGTTGTGTTAGCAGACATGTGCATAGCACATGCTAACTCACAGATGCATGATGTGACATGCACAGTGCTGACCGTGGCGATAGTAATGGATAATGTGTATACCTTTGTGTCATCCCTTTACAGGTACGTCTGGCGTGTTGCAAACACAAGGGTCTGTTGCAGGTAAGTCTGTTGCTAGTCAAAGGCATGATATGGTGTATTGATATTCCCCATGTGTCCAGGCATGACATGCACACCTGTGTGTGCCCCAGTCACGGTATACAGGTTGCACCACCCGACACACCACCCATGTACAGTAGATACAACCGTTAGCGTAGAGTGGCATGACACCACACAACCTATTGGTGTGTTACGTGCATTCAGCTATGCATACAATGGTGTAGGTGTTCCACAATGGCTGCATGTGTAGTATGCATCGGTATGCCTCTGCAGTATGCACACAGTACCACATAGTGAGCTGTGATCTTGCCAGAGCACAGGTGTTACCAATGTGACCTATGCCCCTGCATCGGTGCACGTTGTAGACATGGCACATGCCATGTCCCATGCACGCGGATGTCTGGCTGCAACATTTTCACACCATGACATGACCTATGACGACATAGCAGACATCCACACTGTCTGCATATCTGTAGGGAATGTGACACCTTACACTAGTATGGTTGTATGTCACATGGGCCACCACAGGGCCGTGTGCACGATGTCCACCACACACAATTGTCAATGACCCAGACAGACAAGGCCATGGTCGATACCTACAGGCATGTTGCCACACAGTACATCCACAGTGGGTAGTCACCGTTGCACCCTGTACACACATAGTGGGCTCATCACTGTAGTGGACCCTGGACATCCAATGTAGTACACCAGTGACATGGAATGCCTCTCCACAGCTACTACAGGTGCCTCCAATGTCCACTATATACGCTGCTGAGCAGCTGAACTGACTTACAGACATGGCAATGTAATGCGCCCAGGTCACGCATCGCACAGAAACATAACTGTGTCCTGCTACTGTGCAGTGGCACAGTGCCCGCACTCCACACTGTACAGCTATGTACACAGCTCACACCAACCGCACCTGCACAGACATCCCTGTTACCCATACATTGTATCTGTAGACTGTACACATAACACTGCACCGTGACAGCCGCTGTGATGTGGTGCATGCGGTGGGACACCATCGTCACATGTCCACATGATACCACACATGTTTGCGGTGTACATGACATAGTGTCGGCAGCCATGTGTACTGTCAACTCGCCCGTGGCCACACGGTGTATCACGGTGATGCATGCAAACTACCATGAATGTGTGTACTGCATGCCTACTAAAAGACACCTGCCTGTTGTACTGTTCCCACCAGGGCAGTGTGCATACTGCCACTATGAATGTCTGGTCTACATTCACTGGTCTGTGGTGTGTGAATGCTGCATGCCACCTGCATTATCACATGCATGATGTGTGTGTGTGTGTGTGTGTGTGTGTGTGTGTGTGTGTGTGTGTGTGTGTCTGTATTGTAACCGATGGTATGTCTTTGTATTGACAGGTGCTGTAGGTGAGTTACCCTCCCGCGGTCCATCTGATGCTAGTGTCCCCACAGATACTAGTGGTGATGACCATGTGCATGAGGCACAGGCAGGGTCATCACAGGCAGACACTGTGCCATTGGAGAACATCACACTTACGCCCCTTCATCCCTGCACACGGTTCGATGCCGACACATACCCCAACACCGCTGCCCATAGATTACGGTCAGTCAGCGCCTGTTGGCACCGAGCAGGAATGTGTGGTGGCTGCAGAAGGTGTGGGTACACACGATGTTGCCAGTGTAATGACTGGTGCAGTGCCACGCAGGCATGTGGCAGGTGCTGCTCGTAGGGGGAGCACCGCTAGACATACACCTGCCGTACAGGTTGCAGCAGCTGGTATAACCAGACGCATGTTCCAGACTGTAATGGCGGCGCAGGCACGTGCCGAACGGCAGAACCAGGAAGGGCAGAGGCTGCAGAGGTCTGCAATCCATTCCTTGAATGACAACATCCAGGCATTGGCGAATGCCCAACAGCATCTTGCCGATGTTCTGGATAGGAGATTGGGTGAGATGGCTGGTATCCTCGACCGAGGCATGGCCATCCTTGAGCGTGGGCTGTCCGTGCAGGAACACCAGGTAGGGGTGAGGCATAGGGCACGTGGGCATGGGCCAGCAACACCACCTGGTGCAGGTCAGCGTGTGCACCTCCCATGCCCACCCACACAGTGCTGGTAGCAGCAGCAGTGCAGCTGCTACTACACCAACCACACCAGGACAGAGCAGGCCACGTGGACGTGGCCCTGGACGGCCCCGCGTGGGCACGTTTCCAGCAGACATGTGACATCGGAGAGTGGACAGTCCGTACCTCCACCCGGTCGCGTCTGGCGACCCCAGGCAGGCACGGTCACGCCGCCAAGAGGCGGACACAGTGAGCCGTAACACCTGCACTGTACAGTCTGGGGCTGCCAAGCATACCCCGTGTAGGCATCACAGATGACTGAACTGTGTACACACAAACCCACACACAGCAAACACGACTGTAGGGCTCCACCACACCCACATGCAATCTACACAGTCATGCCCAGTCAATGCACAGGCCCTTACACACACACATGATGTCATCCATTGGTACAGCCCATGCCTGTGGCACACATATCACCCTGTGCATATGATGAAGTCTCTGCCGCATAACTGTGAGCTACACCATCAGTGCACGGTTATGCAAACATATTCTGATGCACAGGGTGGACAAGATAGTGAGAGGTGTATGTGATACCTGTGTCCGCATAGTACGTGATGTGTATGTTGTGGTGTGTGTGTATGGCTGGTGACAGGTGTGTATGTGATGTGGGTTGTGCACTGACATCATGCAGCAGACATACCATGCAGGACAGGTGCAGCATTCATTGATCTGTGTACACAGTATGCGTGGTGGTTACATGTGTAGCACCATGTTGGTTCAGTTAACCCGTATGACAATGATGGTGTACTTGCATGTGCCTACTGGGAGCACTGTAATTAGTTCCCCACGTGTAGTCGTGGGGTACCCACAGGCATGTCTGGCAACATCAGCATAGCACAGGTACCCGCAAACGGCATGGACCCCTACATAGGTACATAGGCGCACATGTACATAACAGGGTATGTGCCCTACGACATGTGTGGACCTAGCATGACTGTGTGTGGCTGCTAACACCCCTCAGGATGGGGATGCCACATCCATCAGTCCCCAGTCCCTTGTCCAGCACTGACACACAGATGATGCCTGGCGCATAACTATATTCACACATCCACACGTCATTATTACTCCTGGACGAAGGCAGTCAGGGCCTTTCCTTCACATGGGCTGGCACTCCTCACGTGTTGTAGGGGTCTCCGCCGCTGACCCTGCCCAGCACGTCCCACTCATCTTTGTGGTGATGTGTCTCACAGTCGCTTCTGTGCCCGTGTTTGCCTGGAGCCCATGTCACCCAGGTCAGACATGGCCGTGTATGCCAGGCACAGATCACCACAGAGCAGATGTGCTGGGAAGGTTTACAGCCGGAGTCCCCTTGGTCGTGCAGCTTGTGACACATGTCCTAGCACCGTCATCCCCGCCTTGTGTAACGTTTGCGGTCCTTCCAAGTGCTGCAGGCGCCAGGTTAGCTACAGGCCAGATGTGCCATTGTACGCAGTCATTGCTCTGGTGTGTGATGTGTACAGGGGTACAATGAACACCCCTGATGTGGATGCGATTCCTTCCAGACCAGGAGGCCACAGTGGAATGTCTTCACACCCACATTGCCATTGTGTGTGTTGACAGAGGTTACCGACAGGTGTGGTAGCCATTTCCATGAACATGTCCACCATCTTGAATGGCTTACCACCTACATGTGACATTGGGCCGAACATGTCCTTCACACTGGGTAGGTCTGCACCTTCTCTGGCATGTAGTAGCAGGCCATGGCTCTGGCACCAGTTATCCATGTCTATGACGCCCTAGGTGGATGTCCGTGTCACATGGGGTGTTGGGTATGGTGGCCGTGTGTAGTCATCTGCATACCTTGTCTGCCACAATCCCCTATGATTGCATGCACATTGAAGGTCGAATGTCAGATGGCAGGGGCCCAGGACTGAGCCCTGTGGGCCTCCACTGGAGACCAGATATGAGTGTGACAAGGCACCAGGAACACCAACCCTGTGTGGTGTGACCTCCAACCTTTCTGAGAAGCATCGGGTGACATATGTCCCCACATGTATGCTGGCGAGCCTTTCCATGAGTCCCATGTGGAGTGTGCTCTGAACGCCCCACCAGGTCATGGTACTGTGTGCAAACCCGCGATCCCCATCAATGGCCTTGGTGACCACTCCAGACAGGACGAGCAGGTTCGGGAGGCAGGATCCGCCCTTGAGTATGTTGTTGTGGGTATGTTCCGTATTGGCTGTACACCGCTGTCTGTATCCATGGGCACCTGTATGGACCTCCCCACAGCTTTGCAGACAAGGCTTGTCAAGCTGATAGGGTGTGGCTGTCTACAGTCCATAAGAGCACTACCCTGGCATAGTGGGACCACAGATGCCATATGCCATCCATCGTGGACATAGCCCATAGTAAGGCTAACATGACACAGTGGCCGCATGTGTGGGCTGAGGGCCTCAATGAGGATGGGTAGCACACAGCCAGGGACACCATCGGTGCCCATTGGTGCTGTGTCAACCGCCATAGAGATATGGGATCACTCCAGGCCATATGAGATGTTTCGGAGGCTACACTCTGGTGGATGGATATGTCCCTCTTGGGGTGGATGTATGCATGGAACATGTCCGCTGGTTTGCAGACAATGTCTGTGGGTGCAGTGACCGTTGTACCATTCTGGACCATTTCCGCCAAGTCTGTGTGCCCCCAACCATGTCCTTACCACAGTTAGGGAAGGCCCTATGGTTGTCTCATGTGCCCTCTGCAGTACCACTCCCACAAGCGGCCGTGGATGATTGTATGTGTGGCCGTATGGTGACGCCGGTATGAATGGGAGATGGTTCCCTGGTACTGACATTGCTCTGTCATGTATTAGCTCCAACTGTTGATGTACAGCTTGTCAGTGGCTGGGGTCCACCACACCATGTGCCTACCTGTGGTGGACAAGGTCCTGATGTTATCATGTTTGCCTGTTGCAGACATGCATGTGGGTGCTCAGAGAAGGCATTCGTTAGGCGGTTGGCAGTCTGGCCTGTGTTCAACACTGGCATGGAGGACTTGTAGGGTACCACACCGGTCGTATGATGTGTGTGGTTTGTTGTGGAGAGGTCATCACTTAGGTCCCCCATGCCGGTGTTGGGTGCAGGATGTGGATGACCAGTGGATCCACTATATGGTCTGGCATCACCATTGAGGGCTGTACATCCTGTGTGGGGCATATCCTCACCATGTGTGATGGGCAGAACTGTCAGACATCCCCCCCTAGTGTGTATGGTGCATGGCTGTTTAACAGTGGCCAGGTGTGAGAACTAAGAGTCTAAGTGTCTGTTGTGCCATGGGTAATGTTCCCAGTCTATGTATGGGTGGTTCATGTCACCCAATACGGTGCTGTTGTGGGAGCATGCACACTCACCAGTGTCCTCAGGACGTCTGTGCAGGTATCCTGTGTTTGGGAGGGTTGTCTGTAGCATGCAACAAACTGTAGGCCAGTCCTACACATGGTTCATTGCACCTAGATATTCCCCGCTGCAACGGCCATGTCTGTGGCATGGCCGGGTTGCTGTTGTGTGGCTGGACACACACGACGGTCCACATTCCGCCACCCATGCCGTCGCACCATGTGTATGCATGTCTGCTCTGTGCCGAGTCTAAGTGTCTGAGCATGCCCAGTAGGCAGCTGTGTAGATAGACACACAGCACAGTGCACACCGCGCCAGACTGCAGTTATACCCCAGGTGCATGCCTGTATCCCCTTCGCAACGGCCACGTCTGTGGCATGGCCAGGTTGCTGTTGTGTGGCTGGACACACACGACGGTCCACATTCCGCCACCCATGCCGTCGCACCCGCACCATGTGTATGCATGTCTGCTCTGTGCCGAGTCTAAGTGTCTGAGCATGCCCAGTAGGCAGTGATGTACTGATCAGTAGTTACTTGGTATTCCCGACTGCAGCACTAACGTGTTACTGCACGGGCGACCTTGGGATGGTAACAGGCCGCGTGATCGCACTCTGACATAATTCCCGATCGGGCATTGCCTCTGCAAATGATACCACCCACGAGGGGTATGCCTCCTGACAGCGCCTGCTCAGTAAACTCGGTAGCTGCTCTGTAAATGCTTCATACTGTAGTGTGTTCATGTAGATAGGCGTAGGTTCGACCCTTCCGTGTGTGTGTGTGTGTGTGTGTGTGTGTTTCCAGCTGTCTCTGCGAATGAACATGCTTTTAGACGCTTCGCAACACATACCTTGGCTATTGCCAACTATTGTCTTGCGGGTGATGTCACCAGCCTACAAGTATGCCTCTGACAGCGCCTGCTCAGTAAACTCGGTAGCGCGTTCTGTAAATGCTTCATACTGTAGTGAGTTCGTGTAGAGAGGCGTAGGTTCGCCTTCCGTGTGTGTGTGTGTGTGTGTGTGTGTGTTTCCAGCTGCCTCTGCGAATGAACATGCTTTTAGACGCTTCGCAACACATACCTTGGCTATTGCCAACTATTGTCTTGCGGGTGATGTCACCAGCCTACAAGTATGCCTCTGACAGCGCTCTGCTCAGTAAACTCGGTAGCTGCTCTGTAAATGCTTCATACTGTAGTGAGTTCATGTAGATAGGCCTAGGTTCGTCTCCTGTCCCTTCCGTGTGTGTGTGTGTGTGTGTGTTTCCAGCTGCCTCTGCGAATGAACATGCTTTTAGACGCTTCGCAACACATACCTTGGCTATTGCCAACTATTGTCTTGCGGGTGATGTCACCAGCCTACAAGTATGCCTCTGACAGCACTCTGCTCAGTAAACTCGGTAGCTGCTCTGTAAATGCTTCATACTGTAGTGAGTTCATGTAGATAGGCCTAGGTTCGCCTCCCGCCCTTCTGTGTGTGTGTGTGTGTGTTTCCAGCTGCCTCTGCGAATGAACATGCTTTTAGACGCTCGCAACACATACCTTGGCTATTGCCAACTATTGTCTTATGGTGATGTCACCAGCCTACAAGTATGCCTCTGACAGTACTCTGCTCAGTGAACTCGGTAGCTGCTCTGTAAATGCTTCATACTGTAGTGAGTTCATGTAGATAGGCGAGGTTCGCCTCCGTCCCTTCCGTGTGTGTGTGTGTGTGTGTGTTTCCAGCTGCCTCTGCGAATGAACATGCTTTTAGACGCTTCGCAACACATACCTTGGCTATTGCCAACTATTGTCTTGCGGGTGATGTCACCAGCCTACAAGTATGCCTCTGACAGCACTCTGCTCAGTAAACTCGGTAGCTGCTCTGTAAATGCTTCATACTGTAGTGAGTTCATGTAGATAGGCGAGGTTCGCCTCCGCCCCTTCCGTGTGTGTGTGTGTGTGTTTCCAGCTGCCTCTGCGAATGAACATGCTTTTAGACGCCGCAACACATACCTTGGCTATTGCCAGCTATTGTCTTATGGGTGATGTCACCAGCCTACAAGTATGCCTCTGACAGCACTCTGCTCAGTAAACTCGGTAGCTGCTCTGTAAATGCTTCATACTGTAGTGAGTTCATGTAGATAGGCGAGGTTCGCCTCCGTCCCTTCCGTGTGTGTGTGTGTGTTTTGCTTTCGAAAAGCAAATTTAACTGTTCACAATCAACCATGCGAGACTTAAGATCTCCTTAAGCCTTACAGTGTTCACTGTGAACATTTGAGAAATTGCTTTTTCTGCAGAAGTTGTGGAAACAACGAAAACGCTGCATGTTTTAATAAACTGTTTAAATGTTAAGAAGACTTGTGTTGTGTCGAACTACGGGACTATTCTTGCCGCAGGTTGCTGGTTTGTTTGTTTTTCATAGTACAATATCATGTAATACGTGTGTTCATAGGATGCTTTCTGAGATGTTGACATGTGTGTGTTTCGTTAGCAGTGCGCCTGTGCTTTCTATGCTGTGGCTACATGTTCATTGTTCGCATAGAAAGTGACAAATGGAAGTGTAAGGGTGGATATTTAAAGCCTGGATGCTTCCATGTTATGTGTAAGTCTCACGGGCCTACGGGTGATAGCGCATACATGTCTATGAAGAACCTTTGGATACCATATGCACCTGTCGTGGACGAAATGTTTCAGTTGACTGTTCCATCTACCTATGTGTGACATGGTTTGTGGCCATAGGGTGCCAGCAAGTCTTTCCTGTTCATTGGGTGTTTGCCATGGTCAATTGACATCAATCCTATTAATTCACTGAAGGATGTCATTCATTGGTGGGAACGCCATAGTTTGACCATCGTGATGTCTTTCCCAGCCGACGCTGATATTGTGCCATTGGTATGTTTACACAGGTCACCCATCTGTTCCACTGTATGGAAGCCGTGATCCCCATTTATGTGCTGGCAGATTGAGTGCTGTCTACGCCGTATCTGCCCAGCGGTCTGGCTTTGTATGGGGAGTGTCTACTGTAGTCCCTATCTGTATTTCCTGGTTATGCCTTGCAACACCTGTGGGATTCCCCAGGTTTGCAGCTATGGGTGCCATCTTGGCCGCACGCTTGTCCATCCATGGGAACTGCCTACTGACACTAGTATAGGGCTGTACACATTTCACAGCTGCATTCTGCATTTCCGTGGATGATCGGCATTATTAGTGCGGAGTAACGATATGCCATGGCCACGCCCCGCACACGGGGCGGACAACGAATCATCTGCCAATCCACACCGACCCATTTTGCATACCCACGATCCCATGTCTGCAACCTCGACAGTACCCATTGCACACCCTTCATGTGTGCGAAATGGGATGTGAACGCACGGTATGGACGCAGCAACCTGGGGAGTCCTATTCATATGTCCTGCATTTCATGGACGGTTGTCATCACCCTTGAAGACGCTTATTGGTGCATATATCTACCTGTGCCGTAGTCACGGCTGTCACCTCTTCTGGGTCACACGATCGCAGCCTGTTGCCAACACTTAAGGAGAAATTTTTGGGTCCTGCAATGGACACCGATGTGCATATGTAAAGTGTAGAACATGTTGGACTGTGTCCATTCGCCAGTGGGTTTGACTGCCGCCGATGTTCCCCAGTCCCGGATGTCTGTTTGCCTACCCATATTATGTAGTGCTACGGAACCCGTGTCCTTCCACAATTAACCCATATGGTGTTACTGTAGTACTGCAGGTTGGCAACTGCTTTAAGTAATCCTCAGAGGTACCATTGTGAACTATCCGCCACTGTATTGTCATTATAACACAGCCGGTACATGTAGAACCTATTTATTCATGAAAGGATGTTATTTATGTGTGGGAACGCCATAGTTTAACCATAGTATGACCTTCCTAGTTGACGTTGTTGGTGTGCCATTAATATGTGTTCCACAGGTCGCCCGTGATGTTCCGCTGGAGTGGAAGCGGTGATCCCCACATACTTGCTAGCACCTTGGCTGCTGTGTACGCGGATTCGCACGGCAGGATGGATGTCTATGGGGTGTGTCTACTGTTGTTTCCATCTGTATTTCCTGTGTTATGCCTTACTACGGCTGTGTGATTCCACCAGGTTTGCTATTATGGGTGCCATCTTGTCCAGTGACGCTTGTCCATCCTTGGGAAATGCCTACTGACACTGGTGTAGGGCTGTACCCATTTCACAGCTGCATGTAGCATTCTCCGTGGATGATTGTCAGTATTGGTGGGTGGTAAGGCATGTTCTGTACCCACATCCTCCCACGGGCGGACAATGGATCATCTGCCAATCATCTCCAACACCCATTTCTGCATACCCACGATCCCATGGCTGCAACCCTCGACAGTACCCATAGCAAATCCTCCATGTGTGCTGGAATGGGATGTGGACGCACATCTGTGGACTCGACAATCTGTGGATTTCTGTGCATATGTCCCGCATTTCATGGACAGTTGTCATCAACCTTGAACACGCTGGCGGTGCATATGTAGCTGTGCCGTAGTCACGGCTGTAGTTCATCTTGGTCTTCCGCTCGCACCCGGTTGGCATTGCAATAGGACAAATTTTTGGGTCCTACAATGGACACAAATGTGCATATGTAAAATGTAGAACATGTTGGACTGTGTCCATCTGGCCAGTGGTTGTGACCGCTGCTGTATGTTCCCAATCGCTGATGTGTGTTTGACTACACATATTATGTTGTGCTACGAAACCCATGTTCTACTACGATTAACCCAAATGGTATTGATGTAATGCTGCAGGTTGGCAACTGCTTTAAGTAATCCTCAGAAGGCCCAGTAGGACATATACGCCACTGTATTGTCAATATAAAACAGCCAGAACATGCATACCCTATTTATTCATTGAAGGATGTTCGTTATATGCGGGAACGCTAGTGTTGAAACATCGTCTGACCTTCCTAGTTGAGGTTGTTAGTGTGCCATTAGTATGTGTTCCACAGGTCGCCCATTTGTTCCGCAGTATGGAAGCAAGTGATCCTCATGTTGTTGCTGGCAGATCGAGTGCTGTGTACGCCGGTATTCGCACGGCGGTCTGACTTTGTATGGGGAGTGTCTACTGTAGTCCCTATCTGTATTTCCTGTGTTATGCCTTACCGCAGCTGTGTAATTCCACCAGGTTTCCAGTTATAGGTGCCATCTTGGTCGTACACTTGTCCATCCATGGGAATTGCCTACTGGACACTGATATAGGGCTGAACACATTTCACACCTGCTTTTAGCATTACCCAGTGGATGCTTTGCATCCTTAGTGGGGACTAAGGCACGTGCTATACCCACAGCCCTCCCACGGGCGGACAACGGATTATCTGCCAAACAACACCGAGCCCCATTTTGCATACCCAGGATCCCATGGCTGCAACCCCCACGGTACCCATTACACATCCTTCATGTGTGCGGACTGGGATGTGGACGACTTCTATGGACACGACAATCTGGGGATTTCTGTTCATATGTCCTGCATTTCATGGACAGTTATCATCAACCTTAAACACGCTGGTGGTGCATATGTCTAGCTGTGCCGTAGTCACGGCTGTCACTCTGTCTGAGTCGATCACAGCTGGTCGACGGTGTAAACGGAACAATTTTTGGAGTCCTACAATGGACACCGATGTGCATATGTAAAGTGTAGAACGTGTTGGACTATCACCATCTGGCCAGTGGTTTTGACTGCCGCTGTATGTTCCCCAATCGGATGTCTGCTTGACTACCCATATTATGTATTACTTGGCCTATCTATATCCACGTGCCAGTAAGCGGAAATACAGCAAACCTTAAGGCCCTGCCCATCTTCATAAAAGACATTATTGAACATATATCGCCAAAACAGACAATGACAAAACGATACACTCCACAGTCAAAAGATACTGAGCTCTTTCACCTACTAACATGGGGCATCGCCGGAGTACGTAAATACATTACATAGTCGTCCCTTATACACTTCCTTCAGAGTCAGTTTAAAGTCAATTAATCAATAAACCTGCTCATAGTTAAGTGGACAGTGCTCCAAGTCTTGATGATAACGTGACATATACAAATCAGTGTTGCATACATTACTTAATGGAAACAATAATACGACAACAATGTGTTAATATAAATACAATATTGGTCAATACAATCAGTATATTGAAACATAGTTGATAATTGTTGTGAGTAAACCTTAGAATGTAGTGTGTTGATCAGGATATTTTATATCAATGTGTATAATTGTAGCATTACGATTCCAAAGCATGGAATCAATAAGTACAATTTAAGCATATATTTTACAATTATGAATGTAAATGAGTGGAGGACACATCCTTAACCTTCCCTGCTTCGAGTGGATCACACACGCACACGCACACGCACACTCGCATTTCCTGATTGTGGGTTACGCGCAGGCGCACATGCATATCCGTATTCTGTTTATATATGTTTACTGGGTCTGTGTGGTTACGTGGTGTGTGTTAGTTGTGACCATTCTGGTAACATGTCTCTGATCCGGTTGACGGACGTGTGCAGAACGCACTTACAACTTTATACATGTAACAGTCTTTGCAGCATGGACGCATTACGTACACGTTCACATCTATATGTTCTATAGTCGTAATTCAAACGTGACTGCATTCACGTTTGCCGGTTACTGTGACCACTACACGTTAGCTGTTCGGTGTCATTAATATGCATACCCATGGTACTTAGCTACATTAACATATCCCCCGCACTCACGCACGCCACAGGCATCCATTCTCCTGCTGGGAAAGGTGCGGTACTGCATGTTAAACATTCCTTATTCCTCTCGCCATGGCCCAGGATGCATATGTCGTGACCGCAGGGATGTTCAGATCACAGGTGCTTATATCCCCACGATACAGGCCTTCAATTGTCAGGGTGTTCCTGTGGTGCTTTGGGTTTGGTCTTGTCCGCCCAGTGTACGGAACTGCCCTGACCGTGTACGAATGTTAGATGAGTCACATGGGCACGGTTTGTCCGTGTCTATGATACCATGTCACCCCCCCCAATTATTCATAACCGTAGCGCTGATTGGCCGGTGTACCCATTGTAGATCTTGTTATACTAATTGCACACGGTCTGGTCGAACGGACCTATTTCCATTACTAACCCTCGGTATGTATGACCTGTGTCGCAATATTACATGGGTTTACCATTGCGTGACGGCTTTCACTGAGCCACAGACATGTCCGCTGCTTGGTTTGGGCCGGTTCCGCGCTGCAGCACACATTTAACATGGCGGAACAGGTTGAACAGCTCAGCCACAGGGACATCGGGCTCTCCGTCGCTGTTTAGTATTGAATCGCTATGTTGAGTTTGTTTCACAAAGCGAGACAGTGTCGACATTGGTAACGGACATCTCGCAGAGTACGCCCGCACCGCTGGTGCCGTATGTCTGCGTTTGGGCGGCGGACAGGCATTATGCTGTGCCATTATGTCTGGGAATATATGGTTTCTTGCCATAGATGATATGGCATACTAGCAATGACCCGCGTGGGTGTGGGTACTGCTGTATTACCCACGGGAAGAGTGGCCTTAGGTAAAGTGGTGCCCTAGGCAGAAGGACTCCATGTTGCCACCGCCACATCACCCGATAGCCCCTCCTGGTCTACCTACACCAAATAAAGTCTGGAAAGGTGCCCCGAGTAGAGCAACGCCCTAGACGGCTGCCTACTTGGCCTATGCCTAAGGCCGGCTAGTGTGGTCCCTCGGCATCGGACTCGAACGCGCCACGCCTGCCGTGGGTATGTCCAGCATTACCCACATCCGGCCGTGGTTTATTGCTATGATGTTCCATGTGTACAGTGGTGCCGGTTACCATACATATGCCTTTCTCAAAAGCCGATTTCACACTTCTGAACACTACTGTGGTCTCCTTTAAGGCCCCTGAGCCAGTGGTGAACATTACTCAAACCGCTGAATCACGCATATGCCTTCCACCAGCACCTACAGGACTGCATGGATCAGGCAATTCCATACAAAACTGTGACTCTTTGTACCAAAGACAAGCATCCAGTCTGGTGGACCCCAGCCATGAACAAGCTCTACAACGACAGGAGGTAGCTACTACAAGTTAAAGCGGAATACTTGTAAGGTAACACACCCTTGCTCATTATATGTGAAGAACTACAAGCTGTCATGAAATCATCCAGGGGAAATTCAACAGAGAAACTAACAAGGACTCAACAGACAATCATAAGGCCTTCTTTAGCTATGTTGGACACCTGGGAGGACACTCCCAGATATGCTCAGACTGGGTTCAGAATGATGTGAAGATGACTGAACCTACACACATTGCCAACATACTGGCTGACAGGTTCAGTGCTAACGTTTGCCCCACATGGAGAGATATCTATACCAGAGAATTGTAGATCCTGGAACATCTGTAACGCACAGGTGGGAAATGCTGTCTCCAAGGCAGTAAACACAGCATCCATGGGACCAGATGGTGTCCCAGCTGTGTACTCCATGAACTCTATGGGGAATTAAACCCACACTTAGGACAGCTGTTTAATCTTAGCCTCACCTCAGGATACGTATCCAAGTAGTAGCACAGGGCGACTGTAGTCACACTTCACAAGGATGGTGCCTCCACTGACCCTGGTTATTACCATCCCATTAGCTTGACAAGCCTTATCTGCAAAGCCATGGAGAAGGATCATAATGGAACTCATAGATAAAGACATAGGGGACTTGCATACTTTGGATCCAACCCAGTTTGGCTTGGTCAAAGTCAGATCATGCCTTTACACGTGTTTGACTTTGTAGGATCAGTCACCAAGGCCATTGATGAGGGTCAAGCAGTCCATACAGCCTACCTCAACCTGGCAACGGCCTTCGACACAATACCCCCCTCGGGTATCATTGATAAACCCATCATCTTGAACGTAAATCCATACATCGCCATATGGGTTGCAAACCGCTAAGTCACGGAACCCACACGGTCATAGTTGCTGGCGCCATGTCATACTCACAGCCAGTCACAGGTGGTGTCCCATGGGGCTCAGTCCTGGGTCCACTATTTTTCAGCATCTACATTTCCAAAGTACAAGCAAACACAGGGGGGTTATGGCTGACAATGTTTGCAGATTACTGCAAACTGGGTGCCATAGTCGGACACACATCTGACACAGATATCCTTCAGGAGGGCCTCACAGATGTGGATAAGTGGTGCCAGAGACATGGCCTACAGCTAAATGCCAGGAAATGCATAGTCATACCCTTCGGGAAGAACAAGGTTACCCCTAGCTACCATATAGGTGGCAATCCACTGAGCACAGAGGGAGTTACCAGGGATCTGGGGACCCGGTTGTTGTTAACCGCTCGCTCGACACACACGCTGTTAACGTAGTTAGGTAGACCTTCAACATTGCCCACATCATCATGAAGGGATTCACATCTAGATCAGGGAGGTCATTGTCCCCTTGTACTCATCACTCATTAGACCTATGCTTGGGTACAATGCCCCGCTCAGAATGTATCTGACCCGACACCTGCAGCAGCTGGACAGGCCCCAACAGTTCATCGACAAACAGATGCAGGGTCTCAGGAATATGTGTTATGCTGACCGACTGAAAGAATTCCAGCTGTATACAGTCGCATACCACTTGCCCAGAGGTGACCTGTGCCTGGCATACAAGGCCATGTCGAACCCAGATCTGATGACTATGCTTCACCTAAAGAATTTAGATCCCTCAGAACCACAAGGGCAGGTGACGACACCTTCACAGTGTCATTAATAGAACGTGCTGGTGGGACAGATTCATCACCCAGACACTCACTATGCTGTGGAACAACATCCCAGTACATGTGAGGCCAACCACCTCGCTGGCCTTGTGTTAGTATTTTGACAAGGATGTCTGAATTGATTTCTTTAACTAACCTTCTAAATGAATATTTACTTTACCACATTGTGAATCTTTACATTTCGTTGGTCTATTTTACATTAGTCATAATCATACGGTTTATCTCTATATATTATGGTTCATTTATATTACTAGGTGTCTGTAGTTCTTTTAATATATTGGCACAATCCGTAGAACATATATATGTAGCTTAAACAGTCAGTCATTTGGAAAACATTATGTTGGTTCTTCTTTCATATATATACATATATTTCTATTTTTCTATGAAGAATGTACCTTATCAAGCAATGTCTGATGTACTCACTGTGTGGAATCTGTAACCCAAGTAAAGTTTGTTTGCTTGTTTGCCTTTAAGGCATTTAATTAATACTTAGCACATCTAATTTAATGACCAATTAAGGGTTTTAAATGTAGTAGGTTGGACTGCATTGTATGTATTCTGAATAAGTCTGCTTATGAAGCAGACGAAAAGAGCTTCAATAAACTATGGTGACTGCATTTAATTCCTGGTGGGCTCTGAGTGGTCGCTGACGGTGTCTACAGTACCTCGCCTTTGCTTTGGACTTCTTCAGCTGGTTGTCTGTGTTTTTGTATGGGGAATGTCAAGTGTAGTCCCTATGTGTATTACCTGTGTAATGCCTTACTGCGGCAGTGTAATTCCACCGGGTTTGCAGTTATGGGTGCCATCTTGGTCATACGCTTGTCCATCCATGTGAATTGCCTACTGGACACTGGTATAGGGCTGTACACATTTCACACCAGCATTTAGCATTCTACGGTGGATGCATTGCATTAGTAGTGGTGAGTAAGGCAGGTACTATGCACACATCCTCCCACGGGCAGGACAACGGATTATCTGCCAGACAACACAAAGCCCCATTTCTGCATACCCAAGATCCCATGGCTGCAACCCTCGACAGTACCCATTACACATCCTTCATGCGTGGGACTGGGATGTGGACGCAAATGTATGGACACGCCGATCTGGGTATTTCTGTTCATATGTCCTGCGTTTCATGAACACTTGTCATCAACCTTAAACACGCTGGTGGTGCATATGTCTAACTGTGCCGTAGCCACGGCTATAGCATCGTCTGTTGTTCGTAAACGCCTGGAGTGAGTTATGTGAAAAGGTATTTTAGGGTCCTTCAATGGACACCAATGTGCATATGTAAAGTTAGATGTTGCTGGACTGTGTCCAACTGGCCAGTGCTTTTGACTGCTGCTGTATGTTCCTCAATCGCGGATGTCTGTTTGACTACCCATTCTTCGTGGTGCTACGTAACCAGGTGATTTACAGCTGTGAACAGATGGTGTACATCCAAAGATGCAGGTTAGCAACTGCTTCAAATAAAACTCAGACGTCCCAATAGGACATATCCGTCACTGTAATTTCAACATAACACCACCGGAACATGTAGATCCCCTATGTCTTCATTGAAGCATGTTTTCTTCATAGGTGGGAACGCCATAGTTTACATATCCCAGTTGACGTTGTTGGTGTGCCATTACTTTGTGTTGCACAGGTCGCCCATCTGTTCCACAGTATGGTAGCGAGTGCTCCCCCATTGTGTTGCTGGCAGATTGAGTGCTGTGTACGCCAGTGTTTGCATGGCGGTCCAACTTTGTATGGTGAATGTCAACCGTAGTCCCTATGTATATTTGCTGTGTTATGCCTTACCGCGGCTGTGTAGTTCCACCGGGTTTACAGTTGTGGGTGCCATCTTGGTCGTACGCTGTCCATCCATGAGAATTGCCTACTGGACACTAGTATAGGCCTGTACACATTTCACACCTGCATTTAGCATTCTCCGGTAGATGGTTTGCATTATTAGCGGAGAGTAAGGCAGGTGCTACGCACACATCCCTCCCACGGGCGGACAAAGGATTGCCTGCCAAACAACACCAAGGCCAGATTCTACATACCCAGACTCCCTTGACTGCAACAGTCGACAGTACCCATTACACATCCTTCATGTGCGGGACTGTGATGTGGATGCAGTTCTATGGACCCGTACCCTGGGTATTTCTGTGCATATGTGCTGCATTTCATGGACAGCTATCATCAACATTGAACACGCTTGCGGTGCATATGTGTACCTGTGACGTGGTGACGACAATGAGTTCACGTGGGTAATGCAGGAAGCTAGCAGGCATTCAATGAATGGAATTTTTGGGTCCTACAATGGACACCAATGTGCATATGTCAGGTTAGATGTTGCTGGACTGTGTCCACCTGGCCAGTGCTTTTCACTGCTGGTGTATGTTCCCCAATCGCGGATGTCTGTTTGACTACCCATTCTACATGGTGCTACGTAACCAGGTGATTTAGTACTGTGAACAAATGTCATACATCCAAAGATGCTGGTTAGCAACTGCTTCATATAAACCTCAGACATCCCAATGGGACATATCCGTCACTGTATTTTCAACATAACACCACCGAACATGTTGATCACCTATGTATTCATTTAACCATGTTGGCTTCATAGGTGGGAATGCCATATTTTACATATCCTACTTGACGCTGTGGGTGTGCCATTAGTATGTGTCCCACAGGTCGCACATCTGTTCCGCTGTATGGTAGCGGTGCTCCTCATTCTGTTGCTGGCAGATTGAGTGCTGTGTACGCCGGTGTTGGCACGGCGGTCCGACTTTGTATGTGGAATGTCAACTGTAGTCCCTATGTGTATTTCCTGTGTTATGCCTTACCGCTGCTGTGTAATTTCCCGGTTTGCAGTTGTGGGTGCCATCCTGGCCATACGGTTGTCCATCCATGACAATTGCCTACTGGACACTAGTATGGGGCTGTACACATTTCACACCTGCATTTAGCATTCTCCGTGGATGGTTTGCATTATTAGCGGAGAGTAAGGCAGGTACTACGCACACATGCCTCCCACGGGCGGGACAAAGGATTGCCTGCGAAACAACACCGAGCCCAGAGTCTACATACCCAGAATCCCTTGACTGCAACAATCGACAGTACCCATTACACATCCTTCATGTGTGTGGGACTGTGATGTGGACGCAGTTCTATGGACCCGGTACCCTGGGTATTTCTGTGCATCTGTGCTGCATTTCATGGACAGCTATCATCAACATTAAACACGCTTGGGCTGCATATGTGTACCTGTGACGACAATGAGTTCACGTGAGGCATTGAAATAAGGCATCATTCCTGTCTTTAGACAATTGTTGGGTCCTACAATGGACACCACTGTGCATATGTAAAGTGTAGAGCTTGTCGGACTGTGTCCTTGTGAGCAGTGGGTTTCACTGATGCTGTGTGTTCAACAATCGCGGATGTCTGCTTGACTACCCATACTGTGTAGTGGTACAGGAACCATGTTTTCCGACACCAGAACCCAATGGTGTACATCCAATGTTGCAGGTTAACAACCACTTTAATACCCAGAGGTCACGATTGGGAGGTATTGCCACTTTATTATCGGAACAACACCTCCAGACTGTGTAAATCACGGGAACTTTAGGCCAGTCTTACCGGCCATTTGCAATTGTAATTAGCAGGCACATGTCAATACATGTATGATAAGACATATTGTCATGCAGAAGGTAATCTATGTTATTTGGACATTGGCTTCTGCTATTGGCTGTGAGTGTTGCCAGTTACCATACACATTGCTTGCTCAGAGGCAGACTACACAATTCTGCACACTACTGTGGTCTCCTTTAAGGACCCTGAGCCAGTGGTCGACAGTACTGCAGCCACTGCATCAATCACATTTGCCATCTACCAGTACCTACAGGACTGCATGAACCAGGCATTCACTTACCCAACTGTGGTTCATTGTACCAATGCCAAGCATCCAGTGTGGTGCACCCCAGCCATACACAGGATGTACAACACGAGGAGGTGGCTACTACAAGGTGGAGCAGACACCTTGTGAGGTATGACACCCTTGGTCATCATATGTGTAGAGTTACACACTGTCATGCCATGGTCCAGGGCACATTCCACAGATATACCTACATGGACCTGGCTGACAATCATACCACCTTCAGTTGCTATGCTCAACACCTGGGAGGTCACTCCCACATATGCTCTGACTGGGTTCACAAAGAGGTGGAGTTTACTCAACATACACACATTGCCAACATACAGGCTGACAAGTCCAGTGAGGACATCTCCACACCCTCCCCCACACATGAGGAGATGTCTGTACCAGCGGTTTGTGGTCACCAAATGTTCTGTGACACACAGGTGGGACATGCTCTCTCCAGGGTAGTGGACATAGCATCCATGAGACCAGCTGGTGACCCCACTGTGTACTCCACTATCTCATTGAGGAATTAGACCCACAGTTAGGACAGCTATTTCTTTGTAGCCTCACCTCAGGTAAGGTACCCAGGTTGTGTCGCATGGCAACGGTAGTCCCACGTCACAGGGCCAATGCCTCCACTGAGTCTGGTTATTACTGTCCCATTACCATGAGGAGACCTATCTGCAAAGACATGGGGAGGGATCATACTGCGGCTCGTACATGAATGCATAGGGGACATACATACTTTGCATCCAACATGGTTTGTCTTGTTCAGGGGCGGTTCATGCCTTTAAAGCATGGTTGACATTTTCGGGACAGTCACCGAGGCCATTGATGGGGGTGTTGCTGTCCATACAGCCTACCTCGACCTGGCAAAGGCCTTCACCACATTACCCCCCTCAGGTATCGTTGATAAACCCATTGGCTGGGATGTGAACACGTACATCACAGAATGTGTTGTAAACTGTCTATGTGACACAACCCACACGGTCATACTTGCTGGCAGCATGTCAGACCTACTGCCTGTCACATGTGGTGTCCCATGGGGCCCTTCCATGGGTCCACTCCTGTCATACATCTACATTTCCACAGTACAGGCACACACAGGGGTGTTATGGGCAACATTGTTTGTAGATGACTGCAAAACAGGTGCCATAGTGTGACGGACATCTGACACAGATATCCTTCGAAGGGGCCTCCCAGATATGCATATCTGCTGTCAGGGACATGGCCCACAGCTAAATGCTAAGTAATGCAACATCATACCTGTCGAGAAGTACTAGGTCACCCCTGTCCAGCATATAGGTGGCTGTCCACTCAGCACAGGGGTGATTACCAGGGATCAGGGGACAGAGTTTGTCGGTCACCATTCATTCAACACACACATTGCTATCGTGGTTCTGTGGGACTTCTACATTGCCCACCTGTTTGTGCAGGGATTCACATCTACATCAGGCTAGGTCATTGTCTCCTTGTACCCATTACGTGTTACACCTATGATTTACTACATTGCCCCATTCAGACTGTATCTGACCATACACCTACAGCAGCTGGGAAGCCCTCATAGGTTAATTGTCGTACAGATGCAGGATGACATCATTTTGTGTAATGCTGCCCCACTTGTAGGACCCTGCCCCATTAAGTCACATACCTGCTGTTTAGTGTTGACCTGTGCCTGACATACGAGGCCATGTCAACCCATATGTCATGTGTATGCTTCACCTACTGTATCTGCATCCCTCAGAACCACTGGGGCAGGTGACATGAACCTTGTCACGGTCATTAATGGGATGTGTTTGAGTGACACATATATCACCCAGACACTCACAATGCTGTGGATCTACATCACAGTACATGTGAGACAGAGATCCTTCATAGCCTTGTTCGCGGGTATGTTGTCCATTGGATGGAGAATTGCAGGTATAGGCCAGGGATTACATCATTATCACTGCTTGACGGAGGTACAGCAATATCATGAGTATTTTATCTGAAGCACAGAAGGTTGCCAAAGTCATCCTAACTATGGTGTAGTGTTATGGCTGAACCTGGGATGATGGCCTACCCTGTACCTATGGACCTATGAACCTATATTCATAGTTTGTCACATTTACACTTGTCTATCCCCTATCCTCTTTATCCAGTGTATATTTCTGTGGCACATGATTGTCCTCTGTATTACATGCAGGTATGCTGTGTACAGTGCACATATGTCACAGTTGATGACAGTGTATCTGTGTCCCTAACACTGTGATACTGAGGACTAACACACATCCTTCACAACATTACATGCATATGTTCTTTCTATTCTTCTTTGGCCTATGGGGGGGGTGTTAAGGCAAACATTACACAAGTCCCTGTTTGTGCATGCTTCATGTTGGTGTCTGACCAGGCTCCATTGCAGTCGTGTGTTGGACGGTAGTGTTTCTGTGTGTTTGCCATGTGTTTTTATTGCCGGTACATCTGTGGGAGGTGTGGTTGGCACATGTTCCTCTTTTCAGGGACACCCATCCTGGGGTTTGTGTCATGCATCTGCACTTGGCATGTGCCATATGTCCTGTACTATTCCCACAGTCGTGTATGCCTTCATGCACTACTACTGCGTGATACTGGCTGTTTGTATGTGGTACACATGGACATTGTGATGGTTGGCTTGACCTATTCCCATGCTAGAACATACACATCTGTCAATTACGTTGTTTAAATCAAACTGTAACACTCATTCGTCTTTTCAAACTGACAGTCAATAACACAGGAAGCTGAGATTAATAACGTTTTACTACTGTGCAGCAGGAGGCAAAGAACTATGCAGTACAAGTTTAGACTTTTGTTTTACTCTATACATGTTACAGCTGTATGAGCATTGTGTATACTATCATCTTATGCACACATTAATGATGTGGTCAGTCACAGGGCATTTACATCACTATAGTCCACAAGATTGTATTCCTACAACAGTGCTAAGGTAATGCTTATGAAATGTTTTCCCATGAGGATAGCACAGCCTTGCGAGCCACATAGTCAATTAGAATGTACTTCGGTAAATTCTGCTCTGTCACGGTTCCAACACTGTTCAGATCCGGTCATCACTCCATTTCCTACTAGGTTCCTTTGTCTCTCTGGTGAGCAGCTGTACTCTGTGTTAGATAGAGCTCACAAGCCTATCCTCCTCAGTGGAAGGATGACAGATATACCTGTACATACATTTATTATTCTCTAACCGAGCAGATGACTAATGCTGAATGACATACACCTGCTGCACTGGTTACTGCCAGGGTCAGAATTCCAT
Organism: Protopterus annectens; assembly: GCF_019279795.1. Classification (NCBI taxonomy): domain Eukaryota; kingdom Metazoa; phylum Chordata; order Ceratodontiformes; family Protopteridae; genus Protopterus; species Protopterus annectens. The sequence continues at coordinate 171,468,763 of NC_056739.1, forward strand.
CACACTACAGCTTAGCTTCACCAATTACATGCATGATCAGTTCTACTGCCATATTGTACGGTACAATTCAATGCATTATATAGTATTTCGAGTCTAAACTGGCACTTCATATGTGTTTCTATATATATTTCTCGGACAACATCCATCCAGCCATATGCATGTTGTTCCGCCCTTTACCTTGACCGTGTGTATTTGGCCGTCCGCAACGCTACTCTCCACATGTGATGTCCCACCTTCCCCTTCTTTGCCTTTCGCACCCTGTTAGGACGTCCTGTTTGGTAGGCACGTGTTCCGCTATATGTGTTCGACTTCTCTGCATAGCTAATCATCGATGCGGTGGTTCAACAACCCAACTTGTCCACATGTGTACAGTTATGTGCACCGTGTCGTCTGCAAACCTATATGGTGTGGACGGGTACATACCACATGTGGGATGTTCACATTCTGCAGACACATTCACATGCAGCCATTTCCATATCTGTACCTGAGGTGGGTTGGTGACATGTGGGATGATTTGCCCGCGTGGCACTGCCTAACACAAACATCTTACCACATTTCAGGTATGCACATTGTGTGTAGGTGTATAGCTGCATACGGATGCTAGCAGGTTTGGGTGCACAGGTGTACATGGGAGGGACTTACATGCTACAATGAGGCTATTGTGTATTACATCTGAATGCATGGGTTCTGCTTCTGGATATTACACTTCAACATACGCCATCCAGTGTATGCGACAGAGACGTTGCTGGGTGTGGGATATGCTGCTATGCACATGTTTGCCTGTGTTTAAGGTATCTTGGTTCCTTCCTGTTGTTATGTCAACACAGCTACCCGGCTATGTACTGTCACTACTGCTTGTGACCATTATGGTTGGCACCTTTTCCAATGACCATAGTGGGACATGTTTTGTGGGAACATCGGATTTTGCAGGACAACACATACCCACAGTAAGTGGAGTTGACAGGACTTTACTTGTTTGCCATAATATACGCTTATTCTGTTAGCATTTGGGTTCCTTAGTCAGTTTCTTATGCCATGTATGTGTTTCATATACAAATTATATGTTTTATGCTACTATTACATGTATATTGCGGGAATATCTTTGGCAGGGAATCTCAGGTCATTTTCCATTTTTTCGATTTTTGCAGGGACACAACTGTCCAATGAGGGACTGTCCACGGCACATTGGGACAGCTGGTAACCCTGGTGACCATGCCCATGTCGCTACTGGGGTTGCCACCTTTTCCAGTTGCCAAGGTGGGATATTTCCGGGACTCACATCTGAGTTTACAGGCCGACACATACACATGGTCACTATATAGCATAGAACTTCACTTGTTTGCCTAAATAAAAGCTTATTGTTGTGGCGGTTTGGTTGCTTATTCTGTTTCTTGTGTCATTTAGGTATTTCAGTTACAGAAATAACCAATTCATGCTACCATTACATTAAATACGGGATATCATTATGTCCTACAATCTTAGCACATTTGCCATTTTTAATATTTTTTTCCTGGACACAACTGCCCATAGAGGGACTGCCCCTCGCAAAGTGGGACAGGTGGTGACCTTAGTCGCTACTCCTATGTCGGTGCGGCGCGCTGACATGCTGCTGTACACCTTCTCTGAGTATAACCACTGACGGTGCATTGCGGAACAAACGCGGTCTCATGCGTATCCTTTGCTCCTTGGACGGGTACACTTAAGCCTTCGTGGGTTGTATTTGCTTCTCCGTTTAGTTGGGACGGGTACTATGTTGCATACTCTACGTGCGTTTCATTCTGCACGGGCCCTGGCTGCTGCCATTACTATTATGGGCGGACCGTGGCAGTCAGCACATTAGGTTGCTCACCGCATGCCGGCTTAGCCACGCCTCCGGACGCATCCTACTTGGGCTCGCTCACGTACACTACGCACGTGTCTGTGGTTGCGGTGCACTCTCATTAATATGCATATGGTGCTACTACGCCGGCTATTCACTGCACCGCCGGCGCAGCCCTTACGCCGGCCTTGCGCCGAGCTTCATGAATCCCGGGGCTTATCTTTTTCCAAGAGTTTATTAAATACTAAAGTTAATCTAGGTGCATGTATACTCTTCATAGTAAGTAACAGATTGGCTGAAATCAGGTGTGGGTCCATGGATTTTATATCTTTTAACTTTGAAAAGGCAGCTAAAATGACTGATTCAGATATATTTGGACAACAACCTGACAGCAAATTGCATTGTCAATCACCCATAGTAGTCAAGTCAATGTTAGTGTAAAAAGATTAAATCCATTAGCTATCCTACTAACATTTCTAGTGGCTACCTTATCAATTAATAGTGTAAATATTGAACTGTCTATCTCGCCTGAGTTATTTATATATTCATAACATTCTTTCTGCAATTGTAGTTCAACTAACATTCATTACAAGCCTTGACATCGTTAATTTTATTTTTTTAAATCCTACTATTCTTATTTATCTTCCTATTGATGTCAGTTGGAAATTTCCTAAATGTTTTATCACTTGACTTTTTTCTGAAATTGTTTTATAAATATTTATTCCACAAGTAAGGAAATGATGGATTGTTATTCTCTTCTCACTGAGGAATAAACACAAGGCTGTAGATATTTGTCAATAATTTGATATCCATAGCAACTGTCTAATCTCTGTATCTGGGTTGACCAATCAGTCTTCATTAGCTGCAAAGTTAAATTTTGTGAGGCACCTTTATCACATTCACATTTCAGTAATTCTAAATATGGATTGGGTTGCTGTGTCTAATACAAAAGATACAGAACAGCAGTCAGATGTACTCTGCAGAGAAAATAATTTTAAAGAAGCTACCTTTTAAGTTACATTAGTGATAATAAGATCTGGTGTGCAATTTCCTCAAGTATTAAACTTAACTAGTTGAATCGTCGAATGAAAATGCAAAATAGTAATACATTCCTTGCCAAGATAGGAGACGCCACTTAGTATATTCTAATTAGTTCTGAGGTAACTGAAATGAGTCTATATTACCACGTCAGCAGGGCTGTTCATCGAACGCCCTTACGTCAACACGTATACCAAAATACCTAAATATCGAATGGCCACAAAAGCAATTTTTTTTCCAGGGGAAAAATCATTGGGCCAACAAAAAACAAAACAAACTGACAGACACAATGAAGTGTGCCCCCCACACTCCCCCTACTTAAATATACCAACTCCAAGATTGCACTATAGTGGAGGAGATGGCAAATTACAAACAATGGCCCAGCGATTTTGTTTTCCTGGGAAAAAAAATCGCTTTTGTGGCCGTTCAGCATTTAGGTATTTCAGTGTATATGTGTCGACATACAGGCGTTCAATGAAGAGCCCTGTCGACATGGTAATATAGACCTGCTAAAATCCCCAATAAGTAATATTTCACCCTTTTTATCCAGACAGTTGTCCAGATTATTTAGATATTGCCAATGGGAACTAATGTCCATATTTGTGGAGTGGTATATAAGAACTATATAAAAGTTTGTAGAAGTACCATTAAGAATTTGAACAATTTAAGTTTCATATGCCTGCGTAGACTTGATGAGACAAGATGTTTAGATTTCAGAAAGAAGTAGTAGGTTTTGACCTATTATAAAAACAGGCTTTTTTTCATAATAAACAAAGTTGTGATAAAAAACAAGTAGAAATGAAAGCATTGAGTTGTTCTTTAACTGTACCTATGAGCATAGATGGATTTAGAATTAGGAAAGTCATTAATAATAATTGGAAAATTATTCTTGGTAATCAAGATTTAAGTGATATAGTTGGCACTAAACCAAATTTTATTTCCAAAAGGACTAAAAATTTAAAGCAATTACTTGAAAATTCAACAAAACGAATAATGACAACATGGGAAGTACGAATTTAGGAACTTTTCCCTGATTAAATTGTTCTCAGTGCCGATACATGATGGCAGTTCATAGCCATCATTTTGAACACTTAGATTTTGTTTTGATCTCTAAGGGTAGATATAATTGTCAATGAGAAGGACTTGTATATTTGGCTGTATGCTCCAATTGTGAACATTTTTATATATGGAAAACCATAAGGAGGCTAACTGATAGGGTTAGGGAACATTATTTAACCATAAAAAAGAAAGCTCTTACTAATGCTTTAGCTAAGCATTTACTTTATTGTAAGGATTTTAGGAATTTTTCTTTTTTTGTAGTAGAAACAGTAGATAAAGTTAGCTTTACAGGGTCTTTTAAGATTTTTTTGGAGAATTTGGAAATAAAATGGCAAATTTTCCTGAGAACAGATGTAGCTCCAGGTTTAAATGACAACATTTCTGATAAAAGCCATTTTAAAGTATGTCAGCAACTAATTTTATAATAATAATTTTTTCATTAATTGCTGAAAGTGGACAGTGTTTTTTGGTAGACATATTATGTTTTAAAATAATATATTTAATGTAAAGCATTTCAAGTATTTTATGGAATTCATTTTAAGTGAATACTTTTGTAAATGGACCTGTCTGTTTAAATTGAAGTGATGTCATAATTGTATGTATATATAAGGAAGTGGAATTGTGAGTGTGATTGCTCTGATGAAGTTCTGTATTAAATGGGACGAAAGTGCTTAACAATTTGTTTGCTTTGTTCCAGTGTCGTTTTTATTCATTTTAGTGTGTTTTAGAGTACCGCTTTTGTTTTTGTAAATAATAAAAAACATGCGGTAGGAGTAAAGACATGTATATTTTTAAACTGTGCGTAGATTCTAAAATTTATTCTGAGACAAAACAGATTATAGAACTAGCTACACATTCTTCTGCAAAGCAATTTGGAGTTGCAAAGAGGATAATAAATTGACTTAGTAGCATCCGGATAACCTTAGATACTGAAATCAAATTAGATTATATTGAAAAAGAACTATGCAAATTGGACACAAATGAAGTACAGGGCTGAGACAGAATTAATAATAATGATCTAAGAACACTTTGGTATTAATTTCAGTACCATTATACCAGTTATGCACTAGATCATTTAAATATGGGGAGATTCCTCTATTTTGGAGATATGCACTTCTTAAACCTTTCTTTAAGGGAAACAGGAGTAGGACAAATCCAGATTCATACAGACCCATAAGTTTACTTTCATGTTGTGAAGAAATAATGGAGAAAGTTATTTTGGATAAATCACTGTCAGAAATAGATTGGGACTCAAAACCATATATTAGCATGCATATGTTGAAAATAGTTCTATAACAGTATAATAACAGCTATTAATGAAAAATTGTGCTATGATGTAGTTTACATAGACTTAACTTCAGCTGTTGATAGGGTCATACACAAAAACACTAATCAATAAATTAGAGCAACTAGGTAGTGATGTGTTCTTTATACAATAGAGAGCTGCATGGCTTATAAATAGGACATGACAGGTATCATCCAGCAACTGGACAGGTGAAATCCTTGGTTACAGTCAGGGTGTCCCACAGGGCTCTGTCCTAGGCCCATACTTGTTTAGATTGTATCTTTCAGAGCTATCTTTTTCATCTGAGGTGCTCTATAGTCTGTCTGAAGATGACTTGACAATGGGTAGACTGCTTACACGTGTTTCAGATAGAGCATGTATGCAAATGACCTTGATGAAATTGACCATTTGGGTACAGGAGAATAATATGCTTATTAATACATCAAAAATTAAGCTTATGAGATTTGGAAGACATAGAGTGAAATGTGAAAATTTAATACAGCACATGGTAATTAAAACTGTAGATTCATTTAAAGACCTGAGTATATGGGTAGATCCAGCTTTGAGTTTTTCTAATCATATCAACCAATTAGTTAATGGTAGTTATAGAACTATAGATTGTATAAAAAGATTTATACAATTTAGGAAATTAGAGATGATGAAATGATTGTTTCTTAGTTACATTAGTCCCAAACTTGAGTATAGAACCTTACAAGAAAACAAGCATGAGTAAATTTGGAAAGAGTACAGTGAAAATATACCAAGGCATCCATGGATGTGGAAATTAAAGATATTATGAAAGACTAAAAATATTTGATTTTGAACAGTGTCTCCTATAGACATTTAAGAGGAGTTCTTATTCAGGTATATAGGGCATTTAGGTACAACTACCTCTGGGAATGTTTGGGATTATCAGAAAGTAGCAGAGAATACTCAGACACCCTATGCAGTAGAGTATATGTGAATGAGATGTGTACTAATTGGTTCTCTAAGAGAGCAGCTGATGCATGGAATAGACTACCGAACTACATTAAAGCAAGCACTAATTCTGATATTTTTAAGAACAGCCTGTACACTTATTACTGGTACAGTGCTTTGGTATATTGGCAGGTTAGAAAGCCAGTATTGCCTGTGCCTGAAATATTTGTATGTATATAAGGGATTTGCACTGTACAAGAGTTCTGGATTTGGGAGAGTACAATTCTCAAATGCCACGCTGACATGCCATTACATACCACAGTCAGGAATAAATCCATTACTTTGCTTTACACTATGAAAAATATTACAGCACTGCAGAAAGCCAATAGGGGAGGGGGTGTTGAGCTAACTGCCAGTATGCTAGCTACCTAATTTGACAGCTGCTGGCTCTAAAAATGCAAATGCCTTAAAAGACTTGATTTTGCCACTGAAAATGGTTGCTCTTCGTAGTAACAGATCCTATGGGTAGCAGGACATGTGCAAACCAGAACAGATGGTACAAAGAACAGGTAACATGGAGACAATCTTCATTTAATGGAGCTAGAGATCCTGATGTTCCAAAATCCCCGACAACACAATTGCCAGTAACCCTCAACCTTACCTTTGAAAACCTTTGCAGTGAAAGGGCACACTGACCTGCAACGCTACCTCCAGGTCCAGATGATTTTCATTGTCTTCATCTCTCAGGGTAGAGTCAAACCCCTGGAGGTACAAGCTGTTTTGTAATGTTTACCAAATGAGCCATAAGAATGGCATACCATCTGCAGTGAAATGCCAAGCCATCTTGAACTTGAAATCAGTTGGAGAAAATAAGGTGTTTGAAATCTTTATGGCTTTTCTGTCCATTTAATAAAATAAAGCACCATCAGTAAGAGTTAGTAACTTAACCACAAAATCAACAAACGGTCTGCTTCCAAGCTAAAAAAAGTGCTAGAATTAATGATCCACAGCTCTATGAAGTTTGCTCTGATCCTGAGCTCACCAAATAAAAATATACGAGGGGTCTGGAATTTACTGGAGGAAGCTGACAAAGGAACCAGGGTATTGGGAACAAATAATTAGAGAATGAGAGGTAATAGAATGGGAAACAGCAAATAAAACATTTGAATTATAGGCTAGACTGCCTTCCCTACCAGGGATAGACAAGAGTATAGGCAATTTGGATCCTAAATGAAAGACATGCATTGGTTGAGTTTTTAATTGAATCTAGAACAGAAGCTGCTGTTTAGAAAAGGACAATTAGTAGGGCATATAAAATATTGCATGATAACTATAGGAATCAATCAGAAAAGATTGGGAAGAGAGATTAGATGTGCAATTCACAATGAAGCAATGGGAGGACATTTGTATGGCTCCCAAGTACACAACAAAATCTAGAAGATTTAGGAGTTTTGTCTGGAAGTGTTTGCATAGATACTTTTATATCCCAAGCATATTCCAAATAAATTTTCATCAGATAGATGGCAACTGTTGTAGATGTGACGAGGAAGAAAGAGGTTACTGAGAACACATGTTTTGGGAGTGTAATGAGTTGGCAGACTTTAGAAATTCCCTACAGAGTACTCTGTCAGGAATACTTTGAGAGCAAATGAGTGCAACTAAGGAAAAGATTTTTTGAGTTGGGATGCTGAATCTGAATTGTTGAGACATAGTGGTAAGGCCTTGTTAAGTTTAATTTTGGTGGCTGCCATAAAAGCAATCACTAGAAAATGGAAATCAAAATTTAAACAAACTATACTTGAAGGTGTGAATATTTTTAACAGAGATAAAAGAACAAGAAGTGGGATCTTTAGAAAGGGGTAGAAGCAAATTATATAGAAAAAATGGAAATTGCAGGTTATGATTACTTGTATACAACTATAAGTTTGCCTATGTCACAAGTGATAATTCAGTAAAGGTGTTGAAAAAATATATATAACCTGGAGGTCTGAACTCATGAGATGTACTTCGCCAGTCAGCTAGAAGCCCAGAGCACCTACTAAGCATAAGAGCAGAATGGCATTTTTTTTCCATTGGAGCTCTTTAACAACTCTGAATCATTACCTGACTTAGACCAAAGTAAAATGGATGTAACAGGCCAAACTACCTTCTCTCTGCTAGAGACCTCAGTAGAACTTGAGACTAATATTTTCCTCCCAGAGAATGGTAACCAAACAAACAAGGCAAACCTAAGGAGCAGCACACATTACCATTCTCAAACTATAAAGAGAAGTTGGTACTGGAAGAGCTATTCAGAGATCCTCTGGTGGACCTGGGTGCTCATGCTCAGTAGATTAGTTCAGCTTATGTACACCAGATAAATTCACAGCTTTCTGCAGAGAAAAATAGCTTTGGTAGAGCTTCCTGCAACTTCAAGAAAAATTCAGGTGCTCTGGTTCAACAACTCCTTCCTTCCTAGGGTGGTGCTAGCAGTACAGGTGATAAGGAGAGAGATGGGAAGAACTTGCCAGAGAAGAGTGTGCAACCTAAGGACTAGGGTTTAGCTACTCTGGCTCAACAACACTTGTCTTATTTAGGTATCAATGGGAATAGGGGTCAGGAGGAGACATCTTGTGTGAGAAGGAGTGTGGGGTGATCTGGATGCCCTACAAGATGGTACCAGCTGTGACCTACATGGAAGTGGTGAGAAGAGTAATACTGGGTGCCAAAATGCACAAACTGAAGGTAGCAAAGGTGCTTGTCATGAGGTGGTGAATGTCACTTTTAAGCCTCTGAAAATAATATATCAGCATGTATTGGTGGTAGGTGCTGGGTATCCAGCCATGTGATCTCCCCACCTTCTCTATGTTATTGTGCTGATCCTGGCACCTGGATAGAATATTGCTCCTGTTTATATACTGGTATGATATGGCAATGAGGTCCATAGTTACCTGTTAGGAAGCCCCATTTAGTGACCAACACATCAAAAGTCAACAAGCTTCACCAGAAACTGGGTGAGATGGTGAAGGTAGCAGTATGGCCATTGTTTAGCTAAACAGGTAACTGCATTTCTTTTACCTTTCTGTGTGGTTCACTTCTGTTAGTAATCTATTACACAGTACAAGTTGTATGGTCACTAGCCCAACCAAAGGAGCATCCAAAGGATGGACACTGGTATTTCTAAGGGTATAGGTTCTTAGTGTTTGTACAACCATAGTGTTAATGTATTTTATATGTGTGTGTGTGTGTGTGTGTGTGTGTGTGTGTGTGTGTGTGTGTGTGTGTGTGTGTGTGTGTGTGTGTGTGTGTGTGTATATATATATATATATATATATATATATATATATATAGATATAGATATATATATCTTAAATTTATGATTTGGGAACTTATGTGACTAGTGATCTAACATTTGACCAACATGTGTCTATTGTTCTAAGAAAGACTTTCTACATTGCACAGCTTATAAACAAAGGGGCTGTGTCCAGATTTGGGAATGTCATTGTCCCCATTTACTCAGCCGTCATTAGGCCAGTCATTGAATATAATGCCCCCTTGGGCACGTATCTGTCCAGACACATGCAACAACTGGAATGCTTACAGAAATACCTTACTAAAAGTATACACGGCCTAAGTAACATGTCCTGCATGGACTGACTCAAAACCCAGTCACTACACACTGTATCCTACAGACTGCTCAGAATTGACCTGTGTCTGGCATTCATAGCCTCCTCCAACTCATTACTGATGGATTTACTGCACATCAGCAAGTCAAATGGCATTAGAGATACTCAGTCTCAGGATCTAAACCTCTTCTGCAACATCAACAGGATGGCTGGGAGGGATAAGTATACCTTGCAGAGGATACTGCTGCCATGGAACAGACTCCCCATCCACATAAAACAAAGATCATCCTGTCCATCTTCAAGGGCAACTTAGATCTATGGATGGGAAACAGAATATGTACCGTAGCATTCCTTTTTGCATCTCCTAAATGCTTTATCACATGCATGGCTCCCCTCAAATTATCTATGGTATGATTCCAGTTATTCTAATTAGGGGTAATATATAATTATCAACCATGGGATGGGTAAGACCAGATAGCCAAATGGGATATGTTATTTTCAGCACAAAAGGGACATTGGATAAGCTTAAAATGGCCTGCAAGGCCAAGTACTTTCCTATGAACCTACAATAAAACTTATTTCAACCGCTGAAGTTTTGCAGTATCATTATTTGCACTGAAATAGTCCAAAGAAAGAGGATGACCAAAAGAATGACTCTAGAGGCATGGGTATTTAAGGACAAAATATCTATTTGCAATATGCTGATGCATCTGCTCGACTATGCCACTTCAGTGATTTAGGGTTCATTTATGCACAGGAACTATTGAAACAGCTTTGAATGATAAGTTTGGCAAATGTTTTGTCTGGGGTTTCTGAAATGTAGGAATTTAGGGACATTTTTTGTCTAAGGCATAGTGAACAATATCTGAGAGGTATATGCAATAGCCTGTGGGGACTCTGAAAGGTCTAGTGGGAGCAGACGCTTTTCTGATAAGTTCTGCAAAATTTCCTTTTTTCTCAGATATTGCTTTGCTAGGTATAGTAATTTAATGCCTTTGGGCTGTCGCAAATATGCATGGCTTATAACCTTACACAGATTTAGTTACAGGTGCTTTAAGCATAATAAATTTTACAATAAAGAACTTAAAGACTGTTGCCTGGAGAGAATTTTTGCAGAAGGGTTCATTTGGGGAAGTAGGAATGAGTTTATGAATCCTCTCTGAGGTGGATACCTTGTGTGATGCATGCTTATAACTGTTGCGCAGTCTGTATGTTTTGGAGCACATATACTGGTTGGGAGGAGAATACCTACCAGAGCAGCTGAGGCTGAGTGGGGGTTTACATTGCATTCAATGACTATTGTGCCATAAAGTAAACAGCAGCATATGTGATTATTTTCAATGTGTAGCAGTGAATGTTTTTCTTTACCTTAGTATCTATTGAGTACCAGTGTACTTTGACAAAAGTAATTAAGGAATTTTTGTGGCTCACTTTATGGTAATGGGCAGGTCTGGGGATTAATGTTATTTCCTCAATGCCTTAGTACTAGGATCATGATGCAGCAAAAGACCTACTGGGGAGACTTTGGATAAATTTAAGAATGTTTGGCATTTTGCTACATATGAGGAAGTGTGATTTGTGATATTAATTGTAAGGAGAATGTTAGTGAGTTCATGGGGAAGATGCCATGTGGGGTGATGAGACTGTTTTAAGAAGTAAGTCTATGGATGCTAACAGGTAGTTTAAACACAGATGTGTGTGAAGAAAATATTGTGCCAAATTCAATGACACAAAGTCTTTTGCAGAACCTTTTACCTTAAGGAAATTGCAGCACCTAGTTGTGGAGAATGCTGAGTAATGTAGTAAGTACAAAGAACTTGAAAAGTGCTATATTTAATAAAATAATGACAGTGTAGAGAGACTACCCCAAGACAGACATAGCATGATGATATAAACCTCATTATGTGGAAATTGATGTGACGTATCAGTGGGATAGTCACCAATGTGTCTAATTAATTACTGAAACGAAAAGAGAAGAAAAAGATCCTCATGAATACCATTAGCATAGTACTGAAGTGCACAAACCACATTGTGATGTGTTTTGTAGTTATGAATAGATGCAACAAAACATATCTCTAAAACAGTGAATACCAAACAACTGCAATGTTCATCACTGACAGATATCTGAAATATTACTACTACCTAAACTAGTAGTAATCCTGAACTCTGGTGATACCCAAGGAAGTAGCTTACAAAGGACATGCTCTTACTATCTGTCTCTGTTGTCAAATATGAGAATTTCTTCTGTACATGAACCTCCCTACACCAAATGGGTCTATATTATATGAGCAAATGCTTAAGTTGTCGAATACAACATGATCAACACCTATTCAGTGAATGCACAAGTCAGCGAAAGCTCACAATGCAGAAAAACACATCATCAAAAACTTTTACTTGGCCAACACCATTCCACCCACTAACGAAAACAAAACACACTTCCCACTACACTGCTCGCTACATACTACCTGCCCAAACAAAATAAATAAACCACATACATACACTAACCTAAACCCTACTTCTAAACCTACACTAACCCTTACATACATTACTTTCTATGCCCTTACCTTAACCAGCACCCTAACCCTTAGGTCTGTAACTATCGCACACCTACCTTAATAAGCTATACCCAAACAAAATAAATAATCCACACACATACACTTAACCAAACCCTACTTCTAACCCTTACATACATTACTATCTATGTACTTACCTTAACCCACACCCTAACACTAAAGTCCATAACTATCGCACACTTACCTTACGGAGCTACACTATGCCGAATCGGGATTTCGAATTTTGCGGTTTCCAGCATTCGGTGTTCTCGTGGTTCACTTATTAGGTGTCGATCATGCCGTATTCAACAACCTAAGCATTCGCGCTTATGATATATAGACCCAACCAAATTTGCTAGCTAACACCACAGGAAAATAATGTGGTCCGAAAATATTCAGTACTAGTGATGTATTCTATATAGAATGCATGATATGATATGCTGCTATAAATTTCAGCATGAGGAAGGAGTTCTCACCATATGGATATACTCCACAGAAAAAGTTGTTGATTATTTAAGCTAAACCAGTTTTTGCAAGAGGTACCATAAGTGAACATCCTTTTACAGACTAGAATCCTGTATTTCAGATGCTGTCATAAAGGCTGCTAAGAGAATGATAATAAAATGGGAAAGATTTCCATTCTTTCAAAGAAAAGTGTACAGACAGCTGTATTAAAACTGAACTGAACTAAGATAAAAACAAAATAATTGGATGGGATTTGCCATATTCAAAAAAGCATAATATATAAAAGAAAATATATAAACAGGATATAACTGCATCTGTCACTAAAAGTATTACACCTGAAGAATGAATCAAATTTTGCTGCATGGCTGCACAAAATCTGCAGTGGAAGTCTAACTCTCTTTAGTAGTTACTGCTTTAAGTTGCTTGATAATTTGGACAGTAAATTATTAAGCCTCCCTCCCCCCACCCTGAGAAGTGATAGAATGAGACAGCAAACTGAGGTCCCCTCTGCTTGAGATAGTGGTAGTTCAGCTGAGTGTAAAAGATCCCATAGCACCTATTAAAAAAGTAGGAGAAGTTCCCAGATGCCCTTGCCAAATTTCCCCTAGTAATATAAATAGCACCGAGGGTGTCCCATGAAAAGGGGCTACTAGCCTAGTGGGACTAATCGGGTTAATAAAGGATAGATAGATATAGATGGATAGATAGATAGAGAGAGAGAGAGAGAGAGAGAGAGAGAGAGAGAGATAACCATGGAAACAGAATGATATCCTCTAAATCTAAACTAAATTCACAAGAAATCTTGCTTGAGGTCTTACAAATGTAGGGACTAACTCTTAATTCAAAAAGTAATAGGAGTTATAGAAGCTACAAGAATCACTCTGTTCCTTTCCTGGAGGATGCCGTTGAAGACATAGTTCAAATCATGCTGTCTGTAAGAACTCTGAAAGTTCCATTTTGGTCTTAAAAACCAGAGACAGTAAGAGACAATATATCTTTAAACAAAATGAAGACAGTTTTTAGTTTAGATGTTGCAGATTTTTTTAACATTACCTGGCTATGTGAATATTTTAATTTATACTTTTGTGCAATAATATTTATATTTGCATATTTACATTTCCAGTGTAATCCTTTACCTTATTTATTCAAAGTGATGAATTTTATTATTCAATTTTGTATGCTTGTGGCTGATGATTTATATAATGGTCTAAGAGTTTATCATTTTACATGTAGATACAACTGCACAGTAACCATCCACTGAAGGGTAAATGCTCAGAGTTAGTTGCTGCCATTTGAATATTTAATAGTTGACTTATTTTAAGGGTATGCAGTAAATTGTATTACTGTTTTGTTAGTTTTGAGTACCATAAAACTAGGGATTGAGGGTGTTGGTGTAAGAAAGTCACCATTTCCCCCTGTGTTTTAAAAAGTTTGTGTGTGTGTGTGTGTGTGTGTGTGTGTGTGTGTGTGTGTGTGTGTGTGTGTGTGTGTGTGTGTGTGTGTGTGTCTGCATGGCTGTGTGTACAAAATAATACTAGTCAGGTCTGAATTGCTGTTAAGGTTACACAGAAATTCTCTGAGTTTGGTCTAAAATGAATGAAGTCCTGTGGGAGCCAGGGATTAAAACTGTGATTTGTAACTATGTAGTGTGGAGCTTATTTTGGTGTGGTAGGGCTTAGCTATTACCCAAGGCAGCAGTTAGTATTTACTATTTTCACTCAAAAGGCCAATTGCTGTGTACAGGTTAATTGGTATAAATGGTGGAAGTGAAACCCCGTACTGCTCTTCCAACACACATCAAATATTGACAAAAGTGGTGAGGAAGCTAAAGTTCATAGCCCCTGTCTGTCACTAATTAATTGACATCAGCAGGAGGGAATATACACCTTGTCTTCAAATAGCTCTTCATTTTTTCATGGTCATTTTGACCCCTCTATCACTCTACAGCCATTGATCCTCCCAACACCCCCCAAGTGCTAGGTGCTTGAGAAGGCTAAGTATGGGATGTGAGAGACATGGATTGCAGATTTTGTCTTCTTCTTCTTCTTCTTCTTCTATCCCCTCACAGTATTGGTGAGTAAATGCAGTACATTATTGGCTATCCATAGCCCCTATGCATATGTATTTTTCTGCACGCAAGCCCTTCAGAACTTCAGACTGAAGCTCTGCTTGACATACTGTTGTTTCCGTGACCCTCCTATATTGCATGGAGTGTACACATGTAGTTCAATCCACATGTTGCTACTACAGCAGGATGTTTATTAGCTATTCTACTCAGTATTAAGAAGTGTGTGATAGGAGCTCATTTCCACAACCCCCCCCCCCCTCATTTACCACTCTAACCCATAGATCCCTAATCTATCTTAGGTCACCTGGAACAGTGGTGAGGGAGTCATCCTTCCATACATCTCAGAACTGCCTTTACATAGGCTTTCACTGACAAACCCCATATTATTTGACCGTTACATTCACAGTGTTTGATAATGCCAGTCATCTTTTTCAGTGATCATTTCCTTACATGGTTATCCATGGCTAAGTCTGAAACATGGTCACATAGCACTTGCATTTGTATGCACAGATTGATTGCCATGGTAGAAATGTCTGAAACCTTAGGTATACTGATACAGACACATCAGAAATGTATACCATGAGTGTGTGAACCATGAGGTGGAAAGCATGTCGTGCTGTTAGTTTTCTAATGACAGTGGAAACACTGTTTGGTAATATCATGGGAATGTCATTACAGGATGTTATTGTGCTAAGCAGGTGAGATCCAGTTAAATAATTGTATCTCCATTGTTTGTTCTAAAATGTTTCTCAGTTTAAGAATATGTTAAATGTCTGTTAAACATGGAGCATTATACATTTATGCTGAATATATTATTAGTGTCCTCCAATGTCTATTTTATAAATGTGAGTGTTACTTTGAGTGTCCAGTCTTTTCTAGGTATTCACAATTAATATACATTACAGATGGTATATCAGCTATTGCTGATGTCACAGTGCCTGTGGCAGCACTGTCAATGTGCACAGCCATAGTTGATGGTGCAAGCACATGAGACACAACCACTGGCACACAACACACAGTGCCTGAGCCAGATCTGTCCATGTGCACATAAATGGATGATGGTACAAACACATGGGACACAACCACTGACACACAGGACACAGTGCCTGAGACAGACCTGTCCATTTGCATGACAAAAGATGAGAATATGAACAACCAGGATACAACCACTGGGCACAGAGGACACAGTTCCTGCCTCATCACTGTCCATGTTCATTGACATTACATGATGGTGTGAACACATTGTGCACAATGACTGACAGAACAAAGATGACAGCCACATAGAATTGTTGATGCCCTGACAATTGTTATATCTGATAAAATGGAACTGCCTTGCACAGAGATGCAAGAAGACCTTGGTATTGCTGCAAGAGATGATGGCACCACATCATACCTCCCAACTGTCTATATTTTCACAGAATGTCAAGAGTGTTGCCTTATATTTTTGGTCTGTTTCTCATAAAATTTGTGGTTCTCTAGAAAATCATTAAAGACTGAAGTTACTAAATAATGGCAGCCATTTGAGTTTCAGATTTCACGTATTTCAGAAAATGCATGCTAACATTTAAAACATGTCTCTGTTTTAATATAGATGTTTCTTGCTTAAAAAAATACAATTTGTCCCATTTTTACTGATTTGTCGCCCCTCCCTCATTATTTTTGGCTTTGTCCAGATTTCTTACACACAACAACAGATACCTGGTGGAATGGGTTACCATGCTGACAACATTGGGGCTTTACATGCTGGGTGTCACATGACTGCAGCTTTGCATACTGGTACTAACAGGTGAAATGTACAGCCAGTATAGACTACATGGGAGATGCAGAATATTCAACTTTGGAACCAGTGATAGGCTGCAAGGCATTTCACATACCATTTTGTCTAAGCAGCTCTCATTACCAACATTGGCACATGCTTTTTACCTTGGTTGGTTACAGACAGCCTACTACAGGTATAGGTTGGGAGAATGTGTTCATCAGAGTGCTATCCCACAGCCAGAAGTTGTTTTTGAGAAGAAGTACATTGGTTCAGCCTGTATTATCTTGTTGGTCTCTTAGTGACACCATAATGTGAAACACAGTGAAATCTGACCATGGAGCAAGCACTTCAACACCCTTTGATAGTAGCACACCCAAGTCTCATCTTCATTAGTGTCATGCTGTTTATGTCTTGTGGCCATGAGTACACCACATATACCCAACTTGTCAGGCCATACTGCAGTAAATTCATTAGTGGGCCCAGCGCTTCACGTCCTATGTTTCAACCTGCTGTGTGCATGAAATTGTCTTGTGTTTTTTAACATGTATACAACTGAAGATTTTGTTGTCACTTCTAGTCTGTATGGTATAGTAGAAATGACAACAATCCCTGATTCAGCTAGTATAATATCTTTAGCCAGACAGATAATTATTTTGTTCATTGTATTGCCAAAATGTGTTAGCGTTTGTTCTCATGCAGTATATTATCTGCATTCAATGTAGTTTAAACATCCATCATTTAATAAAATTTAGAGTTGCTATAGTGTTTTGGAACTGTATGACCCATGATAATGGCTGGCACATGCTTGTTCTGTTGTCTGTCTGCATTCCATAGGTGTGGCAATTCTAACATTCTCCACATTGCCATAATGCTGTGCCAAAGGTTATATTGTTTTGCTATCCAGTCCTATTTAATTCTGCCAAATTATTCCAGAGCATGAAAACTGTTTCATAAACAATCAACAAAATATAGAAACCGTATAGTCATGAAGCCATAATATCAAAAAAGCAGAGAAGTTAAAACATTTGCAGGAGAGAGGCCAGAAAGGTTGCACAGATCAGAAAGATAGCAGGGGCAAGTCAAGAAAAGCTAATATTTCTCCACAGACTTTCTAAGCTAGGTATATCAATGCTATACAGAAGAGAATTTAAAATGAAATAGAGATGGGAAGCACAGATGACCTAGCTTTTCTTTGTCATTATACCTGTTAATAATATACATAGGTTCATAGATTCATAGGTGTTTACTAGGCTAATGACCACAAGGGCCTTTTTAAGCATAGCCATGCATCCCAAATCTCTGACAAGTTCTGCTACCCTTGATAAGTGTAAGCATGGGCCTGGAAGATGAACCATTTACAGGCTACCTGTGTCCATTAGAGACATAGGTGCCAAACCAGGGATGAATTTCTGGTTTCTCATCCAATTGTCCAAGTTGCACTTGAATTGGGTTAGGGAGGAACTCTGCTTAAGATGGTGGGGAGCCTGTTCCACAGATGGGGTAGTCCCTGGGATACATACCTATCTCTCCAGCAGATCCTATTTATATAATAGAGAAGGTTTAAGTCTTTAGAATGGGTTATTCTGGTGCTGTTTATTTTGTGGATATGCAGGAGGTCCATCAGAGTGGGGTCTGACAATGCTTTGTATGCCAGTAATATATCTCCCCTCAAAAATCTGTAGGAGGCAGAATACAGAAATAGTTCCTTGAGGTGGTCTGCATAGGACATATTACTTACGCTCTGTATTCTTTTAGTAAGGATCCTCTGTGGATATTCCAGTTGTTGGATATGCCTGGTTAGATACATACCAAAGGGGGCATTGTACTCAATGATAGGTCTGATGAATGCCGAATACAGTGGAACAATGACTTTCTTGGACTTAGATGCCATACCTTTGTTTATAATTTGAGCAACATAGAATGATTTCCTCACCACTGTAGACATGTGATGATCAAAGGCTAGATAACTATCTATGTGTGTTCCTAAGTCCTTGACTGCTGGGTCAACTTGAAGGGGTGTGCTGTCAATATGATAGTTACTAGGGATGGATTTCTTCCCAAAGGATGACATTATGCATTTCTTGGCATTTAGTTTTAGTCCATGGCTTTGACAATAGTTGTTTGTCTGGGTCAGCCGCTCCTGGAGAACATTTGTGCCAGTGTAAGATTCAATGACAGCTCCTAATTTGCAATCATCTGCAAATTTAGTCAGCCAGAGACCACTGACATTGGCCTTGACTTCTGAGAAGTGTATGCCAAAAAGGAGCAGTCCAAGGACTGATCCCTGAGGGACTCCACTTGTGACTGGCCTCAGTGTAGAGGTGGAATCCCCAATGCTAACTTCCTGGGTCCTGTCTGTGAGCTAGTTGGCTTGTACCTAATCTCTTGAGTTTGTCAACAATGGGTTGGGTCCAGTGTCTGGAGGTTTACTATATCTATGTTGATCATCTCCATGATAATTCTTTCCAAGACTATTGAGACCTATGGGTTTGTAGTTTCCAGGGTCTGTAGATGGCCCACCTTCATGCAGAGGGATGACCGTTGCCTTTCTCCATTTATGAGGCACAAAGCCTGTTTGGAAGCTACAGTTAAATAGTAATTCCAGAGGCCCTGATAGGTCATGTTTCATGCTATTTAGAAGGGATCCTGGGATACTGTCTGGGCTCATTGATGCAGTGTTGTTGGCCTTAGAGAGAACATTAAGGACCTGTTCCCTAGTAATAGTAGGGAGAGTTATATTTTATGATATTTCCTGAGGGAAGTTTGAGGGGGAGAGAGGGGTAAAGTTGGAGATAAATTTATAAGCCAGTAGGTTTGCTATATCTCCTGGCTCAGTATAAGTGGCTCCATTTACAATGAGCTCTGCACACAATTGTGTGAGGTTGTGGACATAGCTGAAGAATGCTTTCTAGTTGTCCTTGGCCTGGGAGGCAAAACTTACCTCCAATTTGGCTTTAGTAGACGTTATTTGTCCTCTGAGTTGAATTAGTTTGATGAGAGTGCTTTTACCCTGCTGGGTGCTTCACCTCCTAATTTTTGCCATGATGTTCTTCGTCCTGTTATACAGCCGATTGATTTTGTGATCCCACTAGGGTGGCTTGTTTTTTTAGTTAGTTCTGTACTTCTTCCTGGTGGGTACAGCTGCCTCTATGCCACTATTAACATGCTTGTACAGGTTTTCTGTGAACAGTTCTGCATAAGTAGAAGTGTTCTCAGGGTTTATGGAGGCTTGAAATTTTGCCAGGTTCTCACTTAATAACACAATGTTAGCCTTAGAATAGTTCCTGAATATTCCAGCTTTAGCTGGAGGTCTAGATTTTATTTTTTACTTCAAATGAGTCCATTTTGTGGTTTTCAGATCTTTCAAAACAGCCATAATCATACACAGGACTTCCAGAACACCTAATGGAGGCAGCATAGTTAATACAATACTGCCCAATAATGCAAAGATAGCAAACACAGATATTATTCTTCAGTGTCCAGAGCAAAGCTAATAAATAGACGTATTATTCTTTAGTGGATGGGAATCGGACCTCAACCCATTTACAGCTGCCATATGGTCTTAAACTACAACTAATGGTTGAATAAATGAATACATAAAGGTGATTCAGTGCCCAGAGATAAAACTCAAAAGCTTGAAACAGATGTCTATTTTGCTCCCCATTAACTACATTTAAATGCAGTTGTACATTTGCAACCAACAAAAAACATTTTCTAATGAAACTAAAATAAAGTAGTAGGGAAAGGCACTTAGGAAGTGATAGATGCAAAACTCTCTGTAATGGTAAATTGTACTGTTTAATAGATGCCTTCAAGGTCAGTGCATGTATAAATGTACACAGTTTTTTTAAGTCTGCTGTCTATTCAAACGCTAAATACTCATCAGAATCTGATATCCAATGCAGTTAAAAATCGCAATACCCTTCAATGATTTTTTTAAACATATAATTATATTTAAGTATTTTGCAGGTGTTTATCTTAATATTTTCTACATAACCTTTTTGTAGTAGCAACCAGTGTTTTAGTTATTCTGCCTGTAGCTAAACCGAAAGTCATTGTCTCACATTCCACACAGGGCATGAAATACAGACACAGACTGCAGCAAGACTAGATATTCCAGTAAAATTAAAGGTTCAGAGCTTGTTTCTTTCTAAAACACTTTTTAACTGCATGTGAAGTGCATGTTATAAAACAAGCAGTACTAGTATTATTAACAGGCTGTAATATAATTATTAAATCCTCTTTTTAACATTGTAAAGAAAACAAAATTAAACATTAAAGACATACCCTGTATGTCTGTTGAGCAGTTGTAGAAGGTGTCCAGACAGAAAAAAAATGGGATGTTAACATCAGCACTGTTGAGTATAGAAATCTACACCCCCTGACAGATTTAATTGGCTAAACATGTTAAGGTGGAGTGACAGACTAACTTAACCTGTTCTCCTGTTCAAAAGTAAAATTTGCAGTTAGAATTAGTTTTTTTATAAATTCCATTTGAAATTCAAATTTAGTAATGTATGCTGATTCCATGCCTGTGAAAGAAATGAAGAACTTGGCGTACAAAAAGTGGTAAAGCCTTTTAAGGTATTATTGAAAAAACTAAATTTATGAGATGGGAATTACAGTATGGTGGAGACACATCAACGAAAAGAGCCTTGTAGGAAAGAAAAATAATTAATATGGTAAAGTCAGACAAGTATCTCATGCTTATGAAGTGCAATACAATAATAAATAACAGTGTGCAGTGTGCACAGAAGCCTGCTGAAGGAAAAACTGAGGGACTACAATCCCAGTGAGGGACACCAACATGAAGCTGGGGTCTATATTATATCCTCGAATGCTTAAAAAAGCGAACGCTGGTTGATCGAACTTATTTTCGCGAAACTGCAAAATATCGAAGCAGCAGAAACTCAAATTTTTTCCTAGGGAAAGAATTCGGTTGTCCATTTCTGTTGCTTCGGTATTTTCAGTGTTATGGTGGAAAGTTACCAGTCGGATTCAGGTAAGCGTGCGATTGTGTGGATGTGAGTGTTAGGGTGATTTAGGTGAGTTAGGGTTAGGGTGCGATTGAGTGGACATGAGGGTTAGGGCAGATTTATGTGAGTTAGGGATAGGGAGCAGGTGAGGTGAGTGTGCGATAGTGACGGACCTTAGGGTTAGGGTTTGGGTTAAGGTAAGTGGGTAATTAGTGGTGTGTGCATAGTTTAGTGTAGGGTTAGGTATCAGATTTTAGGTGTAAGTGTGTGGATTTCTGTTTGTTTGGTGTGCTTGTGTTGTGTGTATGTGTTTTGGATCAGCAATATTTTTCCCTGGGAAAAAATCGCTGATCTGACAGTTCGAGATTGTAAGCTTTCGCTTAAATTAGGTCGATCAATCAGCGTTCGCTTTTTTAAGCATTCGATGATATAATGTAGACCCCGAAGCTGCTTAAACAAAACTAAGAAGTTTATATAAACCTATATGTGATTGAGGAAATGCTAGGTTTCACTATAATGCTCTCTCTATAGAACCAAATATAAATAAACAGGTTTCTGGGTGCTGCTGAGTAGCGTGAGAGCCGACATCTGTTCCATCCCTCAAAAAAAAAAAAAACCCCTGTAGCAGCTTTTGACCCGAGGTAACAGTTTACAACTTCAACTATTTTTTTCTCCTGTGGTAGCTAATGCTAAACCTAAAACACTAACCTGAGCTCTAAAGGTAAAACATAAACACTAACCCTAAACATAAACTCTTAAAGTGTTACCTTAAACTACAATCAAAACCTGAAACACTAAACCTATGCCAAACTCCATAACCCTAGACTTAAACCAAATACACTATCTGTAAAACTTCCCCTAACTAAAAAAACTGTAACCCCAAAAGACTGACAAACTCAAACATAAAACAATAACCCCAACCTAATTGTAATATATTATAGCTAAACTATTTACTTGTTACATGCTTAAGGTTGCTTACTTTGTCAAATATACACATCATGGTTTTGTAATGTTTGCATAAAACAAATATTTAAGTTAATTTAAGCACATTTACAGATATTTAACGATGCCTTGAAGTTCTTTCTTCTCTGGTACAGCACAAGCGACATACTGAGATTATTCAACTGTATAACTGCTAAGATATTTCTGCACATAGCAATTACTTGGCTGCCACAAACAATTATTGTCATAATTTCATATGCATATAACTAGCAACAGGCTCACTGTGTCCATTGGGTAGTCATGTGCAGGAAATTCAGCAGCACAATAGACAATAATACTGTGTACAGACAGAACAAATCTGTAAGTCATGTACTGGGGATGTAAAATGTAACAGAAGCTGTGATCCTGGCTGAACTACTTTATGTATCAACAGTATAAAGCAGTTAAACTCAATAGGGTTAATGATATCTTACTCTATAAAACTCACTTGGTTAGAAGAAAAATCTTATGTTCACTGGTTTCCAGTGCATCTGATGGTCTGATGGCAATGAGCAAGAAAAGGGTCTGGTGGTGTTGAAAACACCTGGATTGGACCATGTGATGCCAGTGCACTGGCTCAGCAATCAAGGAGCCTCAATCCTCACCATTAACGCCAGTGAGGGGTATCTCATATAGGAGAAAGATAACAAATACACACAGTAAAGTGCAATTTCCCTTAAGAGCTCACAGAGATCACAGTCAGTCAGCTGGTTGCTCCCTTGCTCTCCAGGTCCCCAGTAAGACTCCCCACTGGAACAGCTATAGGATCTAGATCTCAGCCTAGCTGGGCAAGCTAAAACCTCCAGTACTCTGTCCAACCAGTGCTTTGTGTCCCTGCCCAAGTAGCTGACATGCACACACTTTGAGTTGAGATAAGAGTTTATACAACCACACAGACCCTCCTGGGAAAGGCTGGCACAGGATCTCCAGCTGTGCCCCTATTACCCAGACTATATGGTAGTAATTACTGCCACCACCCAGCTAATAATTATCAGCCACCCAAAGGCCCTTAAAAGGGTGTCCAATTATTACTGTACAATATTATTATCCAATTGGTAAGTGTGACTAAACAGTCAAGGCTTATTAGAGTGGCCTTGTACAGTTTTACCAAAGACATGCAAGTACTCTTAAGAACTTAAATTATCTCTACAAAAACAGCCACAGTTGAAAGGGTTTAAAATATTTAATAACAAATAATAATAACACAAGACAATGCATTTTACTACACAATGCTAGTCAAGAGTTCAGAGATCACAGAGAAATACTTACAAAAATTCAGTAGTACAGTTCTGACATCACAGAAAAACACTTAGTCTAATCTTTCTAGTTCCTAGCTATTTCTAAAAGAAAACGCAAGTGTAAGATAACTTACATAAGAAATCAGGCAGAGTGCTGATGAATTGGATGGTCACGACAAAAATGCTTAATCCTCTCTGGTTCACTCTGTTTAAATTGAAATTGCAGTTCTGATTTATATTACATCATTCTTCACACTTTCCTGGGGTTCCCAGGCTACACATTACATCATTTTTCACACTTCTGTGGGTTCCCAGGCTAACAGAAACTGCATTTACATTCTTAATATCTCCTTTTGTTATCTTGCAGCTGGTCAGGAGCAGAGCAATAAAAATACATTTGCATGTTTAAATCTAGCAATTTAATTATTGGTTAAAACAATAGAAAGAATTTCTTCATCTAGACTTTTCGGCACCACTGTCTATATCAAAGGGTCACCAGATGCTTTAATTTGGTCAGTAGAGTGCACTGTTGCCACATTTATTTCCAGTTACACATGTAACAGTATTTCCTTACATTTAAGACAACAAGCCTGTAGTTTACATTCATATTTACAAATGACAGAATTATTTGCAAATTTCTATCTGGCTAGGCTGGCAGTCTTCATCTATCTTTACCCACTCTTCACATACCCCCCCCCCCCAGAGAACTCAAGCTAGTTTTTCAAGTGACCCTTGAGAAACGCTGCTTGAGGGGGTTAGGTCTATCTGAGTGTACCTTACCCCATTCCCTGTCTTGAGAGCCCATCTGCATTGGCAATGCTACTTCCACTGCGGTGCTGAATTGACATATCATATGCTTGCAACACTAGGCTCCATCTTAGCAACTTGGCATTTTGCTGGCTGATTCTGTTTAACCATATTAGGGGCTGTGATCTGTCATAACAGTGAATTTCCTTCCATACAGATAAGGCTGACATTTCTGCAGTGCCCACACTATAGTTAGACATTTCTTTTCTACAGCTGAAAAGCATTCCTCCCTGGGTTGGAGCCTATGACTGAGAAAAACCCCTGCATGCTCTTCTCTCTCTGAAGAAATCTGGTTAAGTACAGACCCCACCCCATGGTTCAAAGCATCCACCTCACAACAAATTATTTGCTGTAATCTGGACTGGCTAACACAGGGGGTCCTCCCAAAGCTTCTTTAAGCTTCTGGAATGCCTGCTCACATGCTGGGGTCCACACTACCTTATCTGGCCTGTTTTTCCTTATCAGGTCTGTGAGGGGAGCAGCTATGGTACTATAACTGGGGACAAACTTTCTGTAGTACCCTGCTATCCCTAAAAATGCTCTCACCTGCTTTTTAGTAACAGGTGCAGGCCATGCCTGAATGACTTCCACTTTGGTAGGTTCTGGCCTTATCTAGCCACTCCCCACTCTATGTCCTAGGTAGGAGACCTCTGCCACACCCACTTGACATTTGCTCAGCTTAATGGTCAACCCTGCCTTCTGTAGTCTGCCCATCACCTCCCTGACATGCTGAAGGTGCTCTGGCCAGGAATGGCTGTAGATGGCAACATCATCATGGTAAGCAAGGATAAACCCTCCTGCTCCTGCTAGGATGTGATCTACCAGCCCCTGGAAAGTTGTTGGGGCATTCTTCATCCCAAAGGGCATCTTTGTGAACTCATACAACCCGAAAGGAGTCACAAAGGTTGACTTCTCTCTAGCACTGGGAGTCAAGGGAACCTGCCAGTAACCCTTGGTAAGATCAATGGTTGTAAAATACTTAACCCCACCCAGCTGCTCTAGGGCCTCATCTGTCCTAGGCATGGGGTAAGCATCTGACTCTGTGTGACTATTTCATTTCCTGTAGTCCACACAAAACCTGGTGCTGCCATCCTTCTTTGGCATCAGCACCACTGGGGAGGCCCAGGGACTGTTAGGTTTTTAAATCACTCCTAGTTCCAACATCCCCTGTACCTCCTCCTTCAGAGTCTGTTTGACTCTCTCTCAGGCACTCTATAAGGGGCCTGCCTAATAGGCCTTTGTGGTCTTCTATCCACCTGGTGCTGCCCCATTTGGGTGCACCCTGGTTTCCCAGTGAGCATGTCCTCAAATTCCTGCAACACTGCTTGGATTTCTCGAACCT
Organism: Protopterus annectens; assembly: GCF_019279795.1. NCBI lineage: Eukaryota > Metazoa > Chordata > Ceratodontiformes > Protopteridae > Protopterus > Protopterus annectens. The sequence continues at coordinate 171,494,675 of NC_056739.1, forward strand.
GGGTAGGAGATAGCTGCTGGGACATTGCTACCCCTTCCACTGAGGTGTCAGCCCGAGCCTCACTGAGGAGGCCAGTGCACAGATCTCCCTCAGACTCCTCCTTCAATCCACTGAAAATGCTCAGCACAAGGGCCTCCCTATCATGGTAAAGTTTCATCATGTTAACGTGGTACAGTTTTTGCCCCTGCCTTCTGCCTAGCAGTTCCACCATGTGTCAACATCACTTACCTTTCTTACCACCTTGTAGGGTCCCTCCCAAGCTGCTTGCAGCTTGTTGTGTTTGACAGGAATGAGAACCATTACCTGCTGCCCCACAATATACTCCCTAGCTTGAGCATTCCTGTCATACCACACTTTTTTCTGTTGTTGGGCTTCTGCCAGGTTCTCCTGGGCCAAGCCCACGAGTTCCCCTGAGCCTTATCCTGAGGTTTATGACATATGCCACAATGGACTCATTGTGAGACTTGCACTACCTTCCCACTCATCTCGAATTAAATCTAGAGGTCCCCTCAGCCTATGCCCATACAGCAACTCAAAGGGTGAAAAAACTGTGGATTCCTGGGGAACCAATCTGTAAGCAAACAACAGATGGGGCAAATATTTGTCCCACTCCCTCTTAAACTGATCTGCAAATGCCCGTAGCATGGACTTCATGGTAGAGTTTAACCTCTCAAAAAGACCATTAGTCTGGGAATGGTAGGGGGTGGTCTTCATGTGCTTCACCTCACAGGACTTCCACAGACAAGCCAGCAGGTCTGACATGAAATTGGCACCTCTGTCAGTCAGTATTTTTTGGGAAACCTAGCCTGCTGAAAATTTCTAACAAAGCATTTGCCACCTTCTCTGCTTCAATGTAGGACAAAGCCACTGCTTCAGGGTATTGTGTAGCATAATCCACTACCACTAGAATACACTTTTTCCCTGTGGACCTTGGGGTACTCAGAGGACTCACATTATCCATAGCTACCCTCTGAAATGGCTCCTCAATCACAGGCAAAGGCATCAAAGGAGCTCTCACCTTGTCTCCTGCCTTGCCTACCTTTTGGCACTGTTCACAGGTCATGCAGTACCCTGTTACATCTCTGGAAATTCCAGGGCAATAAAGGTTCTGCATAATATGCCTCTTTGCATGTTTTATGCCCATATGACCTGCAAAGGGAATATTATGGGCTATGACTAGAAGTGCCAGACAGTAGGCTGTAGGCACTACCAACTGCTGTACTCTCTCCCCTTCTAGCCCTCCCTCATGGGTCCACTCTCTGTATAGTAACCCTTTGTCCCAGTATACAGATTTCCCCTTTCCATGAGAATCAGGTGCCTCCCTAGCTAACTGCCTCAGGCCTTGCAATGTAGGGTCTGAGAGCTGAGACTGTCTCAACTCTCTCCTTGTAACCCTTCCCAGCTCCCCTTCCACAGGAAGTCTGCCATCCTCTGACAGTGATGCCTCACTGTCAGCCTGGGTACTACTACTCACCTCTACCTTTGCAGTCACTCTGTCCAAGGGAACATCAGTACCCCCAAGCAGCTGTGGCTCACATTTAGTCTCACAACTACAGAGTAGCTCCCTCCCTGAAGTAACCACCTCACCAGTCCTGGCTACAAGTATGCAGACTGTCTGGGTCTCCCCCAGGCTACCAGACCCACATGCTTGTCTCCTAGCCTGACCGCATGTAACTGCATAAGCACATTGTACTGCCTCATCCAAATCCTTCCTTATCAGGACATCTGCAGGATGGTAGTTCTGTACCCCTGTTGTCTCAAGTCAGGGTTCAGTCCTGGGGCCGCTCTTGTTTGGCATCTACTTCTCTGAAGTACAGGTCAACACTAAGGGACTCTGGCTAACAAAGTTTGCAGATGACTGCAAACTGGGAGCCATTATTGAATCCCCATATGATGTGGATACTCTACAAAAGGGCCTTACAGAAACAGATGCTTGGTGCCAGAGCCATGGGCTCAAGCTCAATGCCAAGAAATGTATTGTTATCCCCTTTGGGAAAAAACATGTATCCATGAATTACCATATAGGTGGCAGTACACTAAACACAGAAAGTGTGATAAGAGACTTAGGGACACAGGTGGACAGTGGTCTCACCTTCAATAACCACATCGCCACAACAGTCAGGAAATCCTTCTATGTGGCACACCTCATCACGAAGGGCTTTTCATCCAGAAAAAAGAGGTCATTGTCCCACTGTACTCATCCCTCATTAGACCCATTATAGAATACAACGCACCATTTGGTATGTACCTCTCAAGACATCTGCAACAACTGGAAAGGCCTCAGAAATACCTCACTAAAAGAATCACAGGCCTAAAGCAGATGCCCTACGCTGACCGCCTTAAAACTCCAGCTATACTCTGTCGCATATCGTCTACTCAGAGGCGATCTCTGCTTAACATACAAGGCCATGTCAAACCCAGAGCTGTTGGACATGCTACACTTAAAGAAATCCCAATCCCTCAGAGCTACACGCTCCAGGGATCTAAACCTTGTCATCACAATAAACAAAACATGCTGGAGGGATAGGCTCCTGACCCAGAGACTCCCCAGACTCTGGAATAGATTGCCCATACATGTCAAGCAGAGTGCCTCTTTGGACCTCTTCAAGAGGAACCTTGACGATTGGATGGGAGAAAAGAAATTCACCCCAGGGATCATGTCAGTCGCCCTGCTAGACAGGGGTCCAGGAAAGTAAATAATGTGGGAAGAAATAGCCAGGGAATTGTTATGGCTAGGCTTGTATAGGCCCTAGGGCTGATAGCCTAGTACCAACCTATGAACCTATGAACAACCTACTATTGGAATTTTGTCTTTCCCACTTACTGGCTCCCTCACCTTTTGTTCCCCACCTTGCGACTGTGGACACCTGCATGCCACATGGCCCCATTGGTTACATTCAAAACATTTAACCCTAGCTCCTGCACTAGTGGCTTCCCCTGCTACTGGTAGATTCTGTTGGAGCAGTCTGTGCTACCCACCATGGGTTCCTTTAGACCCACGAGCAGTACTGGGGATCCCCTTCCTGCGCAGGGTTGCCCTGCTTGCCAGGTATAGGTCTCCCTTCTTCCCCAACTCATCTGAAGTAGCACATTGTCTGTCAGCTAACCACATCCTCATGTCCTCAGGCAAAGTGCTAAGGGCCTGTTCCCTCACCAAAAGGTCTGCCAGCCTTTCAAAAGTGGTGACCTGACATCCAGTCACCCACCTATGGAAATAAGTGCTCAGTTCAGCAACATATTCACACACACTTTCATCTGCCTTGCGTTTATGCTCATGAAACGCTTTCCTATATGTTTCAGGTGTTAGCTTAAAAAACTCTAACAGACAATTTTTTACATCAGTATAATCAAAACATGCAATGTCAGACATCTTAGACAATACAGTTACAGCTTTATCATGGAGTAAGGAGGTCAGGAATCATACCCAGAGCCTTTGGTCAACACTATACTGTTTGTATACCCTCTCAAACATATGAATGAAACTATCAAAATTATCCCCCTCATTAAACTGTGGAAGAAATTTACTGACCTTTTGTGCTTCTGGGGTCTGGTTACTACCTTCCCCATTACCTCCATGACTCTGGTGAAGAGTCAGCATTTCTCTCTCATGCTTTTTCTGCCTCTCCTTTTCCTTGGCTTCTATCTCCAAATGCCTGGTCTCCAACTCAAGTCTCTTTAGTTCAAGATGGATTTTTAATTCCACTGCACAAAGGTTGAGCTGTCCATTCTCCGAGGGTATTATATCTCCACTGCTAGTCCGATTGTTTTCCTGGTTGCTGTTTTCTGATGCAGCTGTAACAAAGGCTGCAATCAGATCTGCCTTAGTCAGGTTTCCATGCAAAAGTCCCCTAGCCTGGCGCATCTCCGCCAGCTGGCTCCTTGTCAGCTTTCCATACTCCACTGCTGACATGCTGCCTGCTCACCCTGACTAAGCTAACAAAAGAAATAAAACAATTGTGATCTGAACTCTGAGTATTCACTGCATGGCTGATTTAGAGTACAAAACACCTTCAAAGCTCACCCTTTACAAGCTACAGGAATTCAATCTACCATTACAAGCCAATTAGTATTTGCCAACCAATTAATGTGTGGTGTGGATATCCCACCACTGTCAAACAATTAACATGTGATGTAGATATCCCAACCACTGCCACCAAATAGTATGTGATGCCCATGCACTGGCCCAGCAATCAAGGAGCCTCAATCCTCACAACTAACACCAGTGAGGGGCATCTCATATAGGAGAAAGGATAAAAATACACACAGTAAAGTGCAATTTCCCTTAAGAGCACACAAAGATCACAGTCAGTCTGGAGCTGGTTGCTCCCTTGCTCTCCAGGTCCCCAATAAGACTCCACACTGGCACAGCTATAGGGTCCAGATCTCAGCCTAGCTGGGCAAGCTAAAACCTCCAGTACCCTCTCTGTCCAACCAGTGCTTTGTGTCCCTGCCCAAGTAGCTGACACACACAGACACACACACACACACACACACACACACACACACACACACACACACACACACACACACACACACACACACACTTTGAGATAAGAGTTTATACAACCACACAGACCCTCCTGGGAAAGGCTGGCACAGGTTCTCCAGCTGTGCCCCTATTACCCAGACTATACAGTAGTAATTACTGTCACAACCCAGCTAATAATTATAAGCTACCCAAAGGCTCTTAAAAGGGTGTCCAATTATTACTGTGCAATATTATTATCCAATTGGTAAGTATGACTAAACAGTCATGGCTTATTAGAGTAGTCTTGTACAGTTTTACCAAAGACATGCAAGTACTCTTAAGAGCATAAATTATCTCTACAAAAACAACCACAGTTGAAAGGGTTTAAAAATATTTAATAACAAATAATAATAACACAAGACAATACTTTTTACTACACAGTGCTAGTCAAGAGTTCAGAGATCACAGATAAATACTTAAAATAATTCAGTAGTACAGTTCTGACATCACAGAAAAACACTTAGTCTAATCTTTCTAGTCCCTAGCCATTTCTAAAAGAAAACACAAGTCTAAGATAACTTACATAAGAAAACAGGCAGAGTGCTGATGAATTGGATGGCCAAGACAAAAATGCTTAATCCTCTCTGGTTCTCTCTGTTTAAATTGAAATTGCAGTTCTGATTTACATTACATCATTCTTCACACTTTCCTGGGGTTCCCAGGCTACACATTACATCATTTTTCACACTTATGTGGGTTCCCAGGCTAACAGAAACTGCATTTACATTCTTAACATCTCCTTTTGTTATCTTGCAGCTGATTTCTTTGGTCAGTAGAGTGCACTGTTGTCACATTTATTTCCAGTTCCACATGTAGCAGCATTTCTTTACATTTAAGATAACAAGCCTGTAGTTTACATTCATATTTACAAATGATAGAATTATCTGCAAAATTCTATCTGGCTAGGCTGGCAGCCTTCATCTATCTTTACCCACTCTTCACAGACAATGCCAAGCAAAGCAACAGTACAGGGGCAGCAGCAACAAACAGAATGCAGGGGTGTATTCTTAAATGCATGGATTCCAGATGAAAAGAGATAACACTACCACTCTACAGGGCCTTGTTCAAACCACACTTTGAGTACTGCATGCAGCTCTTAATGCCATATAAAGAAATGGACAACAGACAGCTGGAAGGAATGTACAGAAAAGCTATCAACAATATTGAATGGATGAAGATGAAGGAGTATGGCCAGTGGCTTGAGGAGCTAGAGATGAAACTTGTGTGAGTATTAGGGATGTCACTATGATCCTTGACTCACATACCAACTCATATATGATTTCAGTCTTGTAATTATCCTTGTTAGAGGGAATGATCATAGGATTACCATACCGGGGAAGATGCAGGCAAACATTCTGAGCTCTCTTGCTCATGTCTTCAGAGAAGAGAAGGTCCTGGAAATGAGAGTTCTACTTCATCAAAAATGATGCCTAAATTTAAAAACATATTTAGCCTCAGTAATTTGCTAAAAATCTCATGTCATTCTAGGGGGATCTACTGTGCTTTTTACATGGGGTCAAGACAGCCTCCTGCTTTATTAAGGATGTCCTGCATCTTTCACTCCTCAGCTTTTCCATACTGACCAAAACTTTTGCTATATCCACATCACTTTTTTATGCAGATATTACCTGATGGAGATACCAACTCAGCAAATTGCATTCTGGATAAAACCAAGGTAGCACTGCTAAATGCCAGAATTTTAAAAAATCAAATTTCTGGACTTGAGGTCTTCCTTATTCTCAAAGACAGAAGCATTTATGTAATTACAAAAACCTGATTTCATTGTAGTGATAACACTCCCTCTGTTCCAGGGTGCAATGCCCAGATGTGTAGCTAGGGTTGGTCAAATGGCGTAGCTGCCCTGGGCAACAAGGACTTAGGATGCTAATAGTGAGAAAATGTGCTTCAGAACTGGCATTCAGAAATTCATACAGATCTATTTTTCTGGATTTCTGGCACTTCAAATGCAGCAAGTTGCTAGTTACATCTGTAGTAAGTATTTTGCTGCAAGTTAAGAAAAGAACATTTTTTTCCAAGTCTGAGAGGACATTTTTTTTTTATCATCAACATAGAGTTTGGGGGGGTCAGATCATGAAACTGCACAAGCATCAGATAACCTAGCTACAGTCCTGACAATGCCTATCCTACATTAACCACATTATTTGAAACCCATCCAGGTGGGGAGCTGCACCCCCCTCATCCCCCCAACAACATATGCCAACTCTGAGATCACACTATAGTGGGGAAAAGGGCATGGAAGAGGAAATTTGCCCTTTTACACACTGTAGTTTGATTTTGGAGTTGGTATATATAGCTAAGGGGGTGTAGGAGGTAAAGTCCCCACATTAGGGGATTTGGGTGGTGCATCCCCCCACCTGGGTGGGTTTGAAATAGTGTGGTGTGTGTGACGGGGAAATGTTGGCCAACTAGTTACTTTCCTCATTTCACACATTCGCTGAAGTGAACTTTCGATGAAAGAATGTTTGATGTCTAGTGTTCGATCATCAGAGGTTCGATGAACATAACTTAAGATGATTAAACATAGAGACCCCTCTTAAGGTAGATAGAATGAGACCTCTTATGATCATTAATCAGTTTCTTTATTTTGTTATATAATTTATTTATATGGGTATTCCACCACAAGGGTTTGTTTTTAAATTTCTCATTATGTTTGTTGCAGATAGGGAGTGCCTTGTTAATGCACCTATTTAAGTGGGAGTAGAAGTCAAAGGCACAGGTAGCAGCTTTAACAGTAGTATCCTTGAGAGGAGGATTGCAGCAGAATGTATTTAAGTCTTCAAGTAACTGAAAAAAATGTGTTTTTAAGTCCCTAAACACAGAGCTATTCTGGGGAAATATCACCATTTTTTAAAAGTCCCTAAATTATGGTGTGATTTAACAAGACATGATGATACATATGATGCTGTACAAGAAATGGCCATATTTGTGAGGACTAGATAATGGGGTCCCTTTGTTTGTGAAAGAGAATTAGCATTTATAATGTCAAGGAAGCACTGGGCATGTCTACCATTGGCAGTGTAGGTCAGTCAGTTTATTGAAGATAGTTGACGTTCTCCAGTAAAAAGGTCTTGGCCTTAATGGGAATTTCAGCTAATGTGTTAAGAGAGCTATCGTGCTCAGAGGGGACAGAGAGGGTGTTCTATCACTAGCTATGAAGTGGCAATTAGCCATGTTTAGGATGATTTGGACTTGTAGAAGTTCACATGTGGTGTCCCTCTTTACATCATTTTGGCTGAGTATTTTTCTTCAGCACTATCTAAATTCCTTCTTGCTGTTGAATACTTCCTCTTTGCATCAATGATAATGAATGATTTCAGGGAAGTGAAGTGTTCCTGCATGTGTAAGTTGTCCTATACTTTGTCTGTATGCACTTGCATGCTTATTTGTGTACATTTAGGAGGCGATTCTATGTATTACACTCACTGAGTGATGAGAAAAGCTTCAGTCTCCCAAAGACTCTCTAATGAATGAATTAATAAGTATTCAATTCATTTGATGCCATTGATGACAAACTAACAAATCCCTCAAACAGGGATCAGCATACTAAAATCTAGCAGCTAAGAAACTCCACCAAAGTGAAGTGATGAAAGCGAATGCCAAAACATTATGCCTTCTTTTGAGAAATTATGTTATAGACCACTTAAACCATTTTAACACCTTTATTGAGTTATCACTTACGACACAGGCAAACATACATTTATATAAAAGATAACAAACCATATTAATGTTCCTAATTACAAGCATTATACATCACATATGTTTTTGTATAACTATTATCAATCCAACATTACATAAATTGCTCAATTTTTGCCTTCCCTTAAATCTCATTATTCTGCATGTATTGTTGCCACAAATTCCATTTTTTTCTATGTAATTTGCTTTTAGCATTTTCTAAAGATCCTACTTCCAGTTCTTTTAACTCTATTACATACTTAATCCATTTTTGAGGTGTAATAAGCAGAGACATTTCAATAATTAAATGTCTAGATAAATGTGTGTTTTAAATGAATTGCAAGCAAACAGCGATATAGATATTAAAGCTGCTGATAAGGGATGGAGATTATGATAATGGATAAAGTGTTTTATATTAAGAAGATGAGAGAACTATTACATGAAAGTACAACTTACAAGAGAATAAACACAAAGTTAACAGTGTCACGGCAAACTTTAAAACAGTTGTATATCATCCATTTCTGAATGCTTTATTAACATCAGACTTGCTTGAATACTTTTTTCTATCACTCCTAGTATCTCTGGACTTCCTAAGATATATAAATTTGTTACAGTTCTCATATTATGTACTATAGTCTCAGGGACTGGATGGGTAACAGAGCCTTTATTTATATTCAAAAACAATTATGACCAGTTGTTGATTTGACACCTTGGGTTTGGAGAGGTAACCAACATTTTATTACTTAATTACCATTATATGAATAGTATGAACCCTCCAAATCCCAGTGGTTATTATTTATTTGTTACTCTTGATGTCAAATCCCTTTTAACAGTGACAACAAATGAATTTGGTACAGAGAACATTCACTTTACGTTCCAAAACTGATGTATCAAATACAATAATTAATTTAATATGTCTACTATTAGATTTAATTTTGGAGAATAATTTAATATTTTATTGATGAGTTTTATTTACAGATTAGAGGAGCTGCATGTGTGAGTAGTTATGCAAATTCACTGTTGGCAGTATGGCAAGAGAAATATTTATTACATGATAATGATTATTCTGGGGATGTTCTATGTTGTTATCATCTTGTGGATGATACATTTTTTTATTTCGAAAGGTGACAGCAAAAACCTGCAACAATTTATACACTACCTACATATGACAACAAATTTCAAGTTTTTGTTGTCAATGTAATCTGAAGCTATTAATTTCTTGATTGTAATTTTGACTTGACATCAGAGGTTCCATTAGTACAATGGTTTATCATAAAGACTGCAGGGAAAACAGCATATTATTTAGCCAGACCACACATCTTAAATCTATTTTTAAGAGTATTGTGAGGGGACAAATGTTAGGGGTAGCTCATCTAACTAGTGATGATTACATGCTAGTAGAAGTGTTGATACATCTGAAGGCTGAATTTGTTGGGAGGGGTTACTCCATAGATGAAGTTAATAATATTATGGAAGAAGTTATTACTGAAAGGCACAGTATAACCTCCCCTTTTTTGGTCGACAATTTGTGAAGTCAACATAGGACCAATTACTCAGATAAATTGCTATGTTATGTTATAGGACACACAATCCATTTTTGATATGAAATAACTATGGCACATTCCTATGCTAAAGTTGTAGGTTTCTGTTAATTTATTTTATCTGATAAACAATTTGTTGGATTCTGGTTTCTCCGTTTGCAGTTACAAAATATGCTTATCGTGTTAAATGCTATGTAAATTGTAACTCACAGAATTTAGAATATTTGGTGATTTGCATGCACTGCACAAGTTATTATGTTGGCAAAACAAACAGACACCTAAAAGACAAGATATATAATCATGTCTATGATATTAAGAAATGCAAAAAGGTTAAAGGTCTGGCTTGGTCTGTTATGGAGAAAGGTATCCCATACAGTTTTAAATTTATTGTACTTCAGGTTCTAAATGAGAATCTTCATGGAGGTGAATATAACAGAGATGTAATAGATTACAAGTCTGAATTCAGCAAAAGAACCAGGTCTGAATTATAATTTTAGTATTAAACCTGTTTTAATTAATAAAAAAATTAATTTTCTGTGATGGAAAGTAAATTTGTTAAATTGCTTAATTGTCTAATGAGCTGATCATTGGTATTTAATGTATTCCACATTCACTTGAGAAAGTGTTTTATGGGAAAGTGATTGTGACTGCTGAGATGTTATTACTGAAGTTCTTCTTCTGTCATGTGTTCCTGATGTGATTTTTGTTTTTGGACTTAAGTTAACAAGTTCATGAGCTGTGCTATTTATTCACTGATAGCACAGTTTGTTGGACAAAATCCACAGTGGATACAGAAGCTCCTTGCATTCCATGGGTGTGAATCCCAAACGTCAAACAACAGGCATTCAGTATTTTATAGGTTCATAGGTTCATAGGTTCATACTAGGCTATCTGCCCGAGGGCATTTACAAGCCTAGCCCATCGTTTTGTGGCTTACGCCACCCCTTTAGTATGGGGAACTATACCCATTATTTTGCTGTGCCTCTGTCGAGCAGTGACACTGAGGTTATCCCTGGGGTATATCTGTGATCTCCCATCCATTGGTCAAGATTTCTCTTGAACAAGGCCAGCGAGGTGCTCTGCCTCACATGTACCGGGATTTTGTTCCACAGCATAGGGAGTCTTTGGGTGATGAATCTATCCCTCCAGCACGTCCTATTAATAGCCGTGTCAAGGTTTAAGTCTCCGCCCTTGTGGCTCTGATGGATCTAGATTTTTTGAGGTGAAGCATATTCATCAAATCTGGGTTTGACATGGCCTTGTATGTTAGGCAAAGGTCACCTCTGAGCAAGCGGTGGCGACTGAATAGAGCTGGAGTTCTTTCAGTCGGGCAGCATAGGACAGATTTTGAGACCCTTTATCCTTTTGGTGAGGAACTTTTGTGGCCTCTCCAGCTGCTGCAAGTGTCGGGTCAGATACATTCGAATGGGGCATTGTACTCAATCATTGGTCTGATGAGTGATGAGTAAAGGGAGACTATGACCTCCCTTGATCTAGATGAGAATCCCTTCATGATAAGGTGGGCAATGTAGAAGGTCTTCCTAACTACTTTAGCTACATGGGTGTCGAATGACAGACTACTATCAACCTGGGTCCCCAGGTCCCTGATAACTTCTTCTGTGCTCAGTGGATTGCCACCTATTTGGTAGCTAGGGGTAACCTTGTTTTTCCCGAAGGGTATGACTATGCATTTTTGGCATTTAACTTTAGGCCGTGGCTCTGGCACCAGTTATCCATTTCTGTGAGACCCTTCTGAAGGATATCTGTATCAGATGTGTTTTCTACTATGGCCCAGTTTGCAGTCATCTGCAAACTTTGTCAGCCATAACCCTCCTGTGTTTGCTTGTACTTGGAAAAGTAGATGCCAAACAAGAGTGGGCCCAGGACTGAGCCCTGTGGGACACCACTTGTGACAGGCTTTGAGTCTGACATGGCGCCAGCAACTCTGACCCTGTGGGTTCTGTCACTCAGCCAGTTTGCAACCCATCTTGTGATGTATGGGTTGACATTTAAGCTGATGAGTTTTTCAATGATACCCGAGTGGGGTATTGTATCGAAGGCCTTAGCCAGATCGAGGTAGGCTGTATGGACTGCCTTTCCCTCATCAATGGCTTTGGTGACTGTTTCGAAAAAGTCAACCAAGTTTAAAAGGCATGATCTGCCTTTGACAAAGCCAAACTGGGTTGGATCCAAAGTCCGCAAATTCCCTATGTCTTTATTTATGAGGTCCATTATGATCCTCTCCATGGCTTTGCAGATAAGGCTTGTCAAGCTAATGGGCGGTAATTTCCAGGGTCGGTGGAGGCACCGCTTTGTGAAGTGGTACCACAGTTGCAGTGCGCCACTCCCTGGGTACGTATCCAGAGGTAAGACTTTGATTAAACAGCTATCCTAGCTGTGGGTTTAATTCCTCATTGAGTTCATGGAGCACACAGCCGGGGACACCATCAGGTCCCATGGATGCTGTGTTTTTTGCTTTGGAGAGAGCAGTTCTCACTTGGGCGCTGGAGATGTTTGGGAGGCTGCAATCGTTTGGTATAGATATCTCTCCTTTTGGGGGGGAGGGGGGGGTGTTTGCACTGAACCTGTCAGCCAGTATGTTGGCAATGTCTGTAGGATCAGTAATCTTCACATCATTTTGAACTAGCTCTGAGCATATCTGGGAGTTTCCTCCCAGGTTTCTAACATAGCTAAAGAAGGCCTTATGATTGTCTTTTGAAAATAACTACATGCCACTAAAGTTATTTCAAATTAAGTATGTTTGTGTGTATTTTGAATGTACATGTTTATGTATACATTTCTGCATGCCTATCCATTTAATTTTATTTTTATTTTGCATTTGATTACTGGGAGAGTCTGACTGGACACAGGTCCATTTTCAGCGGAGGCCCGGGGAGAAAAGCTCCAGTTAACAATACAGTACATAAGGGATAATTTGAGCATACACATATGAGTACATTTTAGCATAGACTGAGCAGATATTAACAATTTATTGTTGTAAGGAATATATACAGTCCATTAAGTTTGAAAAAGTACAAGATATATATATATATATATATATATATATATATATATATATATATATATATATATTTGTGCATGTGTGTGTGTGGGGGGGGGGGGGGTGTGTGTACAAAGATTAGAATTAATTCTGAAAAGTACATATGATTGGTTAGAATAAGTATTCCAGGAAGAAAGTGGAGCAAACAGGTGGTCTTTAGCAGAATCCTTGCAACAGTGCAGTGGCATGGATTAACCTGGGGAGTCACATGAGTAAAGGCGGTTGTTTGAATAGTGGGTTTTGATGAGTTTTTTAAAGTGGAAAGCAGATGTTGTAGAAGTTATATGGTTTGGGAGTGAGTTCCAGATTCTGGCTATAGTGCAGACAAAGACAGATTTACTGGCATCATTTTTGTGTTTGATGACATTTAAGAGATTTTCGTTAGTGGATCTTAGGGCACTGGTGGTGGTGTAGAGATGAATTAGATACTGTAATGCTGGGGCTTTGTCAGGGAGGTAGTAAAGCTTGTGTGCAATTCAGAGTTGATTAAGTAGCAGTAGTTGGGGCAGCTCAAGCCAAATGAGCTGCTTGAGGGAAAGACAGTGATGGGATCTATGAGAGGCGTCAGTAGCAAACGTGGCAATCTTGTTGTAACATGATTCCATTTTGTTAAGTTTGGTGTGGCGAAGATTTGTCAAGATAGGGGAGGCATAAAGGAGGATGGATAAGAGGTGAGTCCTTGCAATAGTGGCTTTGGTATGATTGGTAATGAACTGTTTGTTCCTGTAAAGGAGACCAAAACTTTTTGTTTACTTTCTTGATTATTTGGGTTATGTGTATGTCAGATTTAAGATTATTATCAATTAGTAATTTTATGTGTGTTGTTGGGGTGATTATGAGGTTATCTTTGGAGTTTATGGTGAAATAGTTGTTTGAGGAGATCTACCAGGGCCAAAGTGAATTAGTTTAGTTCTTTTGGGATTAAGAATAAGTTTGATGTTAGTGAACCATGCTTCGGCTAATGCAAAGTTATTTTGCATTAAGGTTTGAAGTTCATTTAAGGTGGGTGTGGCACATATAATGGTGGTGTCATCTGCATATTGCACTACTGAGGCAGAGGGTGAGGAAGCAGCTATCTTATTTGTAAATAGGATGAATAGTAAAGGACTGAGAATGGATCCTTGAGGGACTCCTATGGATTCTGGTGATAGGGAGAAAAATTGGTCTTGCCATAGAACTGTTTGCTGATGGCCTGATAAGTAGCTATTGAACCATGATGTAGTGGAGGGGTTTATGTTAAGGGAAGATAGATTTTTGAGAAGCATACAATGGTTTGCCATGTTGAAGGCTTTAGATAAGTTTAAGAATATGGAGGATACGAAAATTAACTTGTATCTGTGGTGATTGACTATGTTGGTAAATGACAGTAGTGCTGTTGTGGTGCTATGGGAAGGTCTACAGCCATGCTGAGATTTGGATAGTAGGTTGTTTTCCAGTAGGTATAGCATTAGTTGTGAATGAACTATGTTCTCTAATATTTTTGATAAAGGTGATCAAATTGCGATTGAGTGGTTGTTGGTGAGCTCAAGGGAGTTATCACCTTTGTGGAGTGGAATAATATGTGATATTTTCCACAAGTCGGGTACTTTACATTCAAATATTGATCTATTTATGAGAACGGACATGGGGTAGGCTATTGCTTCTGCTGATATTTGAAGGAAATCAGCTGGAAGTTTATCAGCTGCCAGTGTGGTTGGTTTATGTTTTTTGAGGAGATAGCAATAGCTTTTATAGGCACTGGGTACAGAGAAAAGCTAGAGGAATTCTTTTGTCTATTGAGGTAGGTAGGGGTGGCTGTTGGTGTGGGATTGGTGGTACTATTTTTGGGTATTGGCTAGAGCTTGGACTGTTTCGGTAAATAATTTGTTAAATTGTGTGGGGGTGTTTTATTTATTTATTTTACATTTGTTAACTGGGATAGTCCACTGGACACAGGTCCATTTTTGGTGGAGTCCCGGGGAGAAAAGCTCCAGAAATAAAAAATGCATATAATATATAGTGTAAAAACAAAAGTTGCAAAGAAAAGTTACATTCAAGTGCAGTTATACATAGCTCAAGTAGTAACTACAGACACGACAATAAAATAAAAGAAACTTGCATTTATTAGTAAGCGCTTTCAGTGTGGATCAGTGCCTCACCTTCATCAGACTGAAACAAAATGAAAATCAATTAACATTCTTTATATAGAAAAAAATCTAACAATCAATGAATTAAAACCTAAATTAGTGAACCCAGTTAATTCTTAAAAGGGAAAGCCTTCGTGCACATTCTTCAAGTAATATACTGGTAAGTTACACTGTTTTTAACTTGAAGTCATGTGCAGACATGAACACATTTCCTTTATCTTATTGAATTAATTAAAAATTAAAAAGCAGCAATACATATTAATTCAAAAAATCCATAATAGTTGCCATAAATAAAAACGACATCAAGCCTTATAGCTAGTTGACTAAGCTAGCAATAGCAAAATTAATAATGAAACTAACTATAAATTAGTTAGTACATTAAAATAAACAATATATAGTAAAAGTCAATTCGTTAATTATTATGTATAAGTATCTATCGCCGATGTAGTTACTAATAAATGAATATATATATATATATATATATATATATATATATATATATATATATATATGTGTGTGTGTGTATATATATATAAATATACAAACCTGATAATCTAAGATATAAATAAGTAATAATAATTAATAATGGATAAATACGAATAAATCATTGTATATGCCATTATGTATAAATACTAGAAAAAGCAGTACCTGTCAAATAATCATCTCTTAAGGGCATGCAATTTCAAAACACATTTAATAGATAGATTTTCATTCAGCCCTGGTGGAATGGACACCCCTGTTTTTATTTGCCAAATAAGCTCATCAATTTCTAGTAAAATCTGCCAATTAAATGTGTTTTGAAATTGCATGCCCTTAAGAGATGATTATTTGACAGGTACTGCTTTTTCTAGTATTTATACATAATGGCATATACAATGATGTATTTGCATTTATCCATTATTAATTATTATTACTTATTTATATCTTAGATTATCAGGTTTGTATATTTATATATATATATATATATATATATATATATATATATATATATACACACATATATATATATATATTCATTTATTAGTAACTACATCGGCGATAGATATTTATACATAATAATTAACTAATTGACTTTTACTATATATTGTTTATTTTAATGTACTAACTAATTTATAGTTAGTTTCATTATTAATTTTGCTATTGCTAGCTTAGTCAACTAGCTATAAGGCTTGATGTCGTTTTTATTTATGGCAACTATTATGGATTTTTTGAATTAATATGTATTGCTGCTTTTTAATTTTTAATTAATTCAATAAGATAAAGGAAATGTGTTCATGTTTGCACATGACTTTTATTTTATTTATTTGATTTATTTTACATTTGTTAACCGGGCTAGTCCAACTGGATACATGTCCATTTTCAGTGGAGGCCCGAGGAGAAAAGCTCCACTATCTAATACTTAACAAGCTAAGAATATACAAGTTATACAGTAAAACCATTTTCATAAACTTCATTAGAGGCTATCTAAGTGTCTGAGTACAGTGTGAGTCAATAGCATGAGTCTATAATAGATACTTTACTAGGTTATGAAAGTTATTAATATAGTCATAAGTAACAAAATCTATAGTTTTATATAACTAATGAGCTATAGCCAGAAACCTTTTTAAAGGAAGAGAGGAAAGGAAAATCAGGTGAGAGGAAGGGAGGGAAGGAAAGGAAGAGAGCAGGTTACCCAGGGTTATTGCAAGAGCAAAGCCAGTGGTTAGTTAGGAAGAGTTTTAGATTGGTTTTAAATAGTGGAATAGAAGTCAGGGATGTAAGATCTGGTGGTAGTAGATTCCATATTTTGCCAATTGAGTTAGAAAATATGGAGTCACCTGCTACATTATTTGCTCTAGAGGTTTTTACAAGAGTTTTGTTACAGGAATGTAGATTCCTCATGTTGTGATAGAGCTTTATGCGGGTAGAGAGCATTGGTGTGTTTTCAGGGTGGTAGAGGACTTTGTGGGCAATAGTGAGTTGATAGTATTGGATGAGATGGGGTAGTTCCAGCCACCCTAGTTTTATGAGATTCAAGCAATGGTGAGTTCTGTATGGGGATGCAGTGGCAAATCTGGCGATATTGTTGTAGGATGCGGTTAGTTTATTGAGGTTGGACTTAGACAGATTAGTGTATATAGAAGAAGCATATAAAAGGGTTGATATTAAGTGGGTTCTAGCTATAGTAGATCTAGCCTCAGGGGTTAGGAAAGGTTTGATTCTATAGAGTGAACCAAATTTCCTGTTAGTTGTTTTTATAGTGGAGTTGATATGACAGTCAAATTTTAGTTGGTTGTCAATAGTAATACCCAAGAGTTTCGTGGTTTGGTCAGGAGTGATAAGAGTGCCATTGTTTGATGTAAGTGTGAAATCAATGGAGGGTGATAGGTGAGTGGGTGGAAAGAGCAGAAGTTTGGTTTTGGGGTTAAGTAGGAGACAGTGGTTAGAGAACCATTGATCAATGGTGGTGAAGGTGTGCTGTGTTAGTGAGTGAAGTTCAGTCTGGGTTGAGGCAGAGCAAATGATTGTTGTGTCATCAGCATATTGAATACAAGTAGATAGAGGAGTGGCTAGATGTAGATCGTTAATAAAAATGGAAAACAGAAGAGGACCTAAGATGGAGCCCTGAGGAACTCCTATAGAGGTGGGGAGAAGATTAGAGAGATGGTTGTCCCAGAGAACTGCCTGTTTGCGTTTTTCAAGATAGGATGTGAACCAGCTTAAGGCTTGATTGTCAAGAGAGAGGGAATGTAAGCGTTGTAGGAGAAGTTGATGATTAACCATATCAAAGGCTTTAGACAGGTCTACAAAGAATGCAGAAGAAGTAGTGTTATTGTTGCGATTTATGTTGATAGAGTCAATGAAGGATAGTAGGGCGGTGGTAGTACTGTGGTATGGGCGAAACCCATGTTGGCAGTTAGCTAGGAGATTGTTGTTTAACAGGTGATTAAGTAACTGTTTGTGAATACATTTCTCCATAATTTTTGCAAGAGGAGATAGCAATGCTATGGGGCGGTAGTTAGAATACTCTAAAGAGTCACCGCCTTTGAAAAGAGGGATGATGTAGGAGATTTTCCAGACAGAAGGGATAGTACATTCTTTTACAGTCCTATTAATTAGTAGAGAGATGGGGTACGCTATTGCTTTGGCACCTAGTTGGAGGTATTCTGCAGGTAATTTATCTGCTGAAGGGGTTGTTGGCTTAAGTTTTTGAAGTAAGGACAAAATGTAGGAGGTAGATATGGGTTGGAGGTGAAATGGAGGAGGGGTGGAGCTAGGCTTAGTAAGTTTGGAGATGTCAGGGCTTTGTTGTTCAGCTAGCTTTAGAATGGCTGAAGTAAAGAAGGTGTTAAAGGCATTAGCTATTTCTGAGGGGGAGTTGGTATTAGAGCCTTGTGGAGTAGGTGTGGCTGGTTTACCTGGGGATAGAAGAGTATTAATAGCAGACCAAAATTTATTTGGTTGGTGGAGGGAAGATTGTTGTAATTGAGTGTAGAAATTTTTTTTATCATTTAGGATAGCTTGTTTCGTCATATTTCTTTTTTGTTTAAATGAGAGATGGTCAGTTATATTTTTAGTGGTTCGCCATGTGTTCCAGACTTTGTTTCTTTTAAGAATTAGTTGCCTAGTTTTGTTAGAGAGCCATGGTGCTGTTTTAGATTTTATACGTATGGAACGCAGTGGGGCATGGTGTTCAAGGATGGTGAGAAAGGTATTATTGAAGTGGTTAACTGCTTCATCTATTGGGAGTGTTTTAAGAGGTGACCAGTTGACTTGCATAAGTTCATTTTGAAACAGATTGGGGTCAAAATGCTTTTACAACGGGTTGATCGAACTTGGGTTGGGATGGAAAGATTAGTTTTATGCCTGATGATATAAGTTAGGAGTGATCACTAAGGTCATCTGGGAGGGTGCCTGTTGTATATTTTGCTGGGACTGTTTGTTAAGATCCAATCAAGTACTACTTCTTTGTTACTATGCTTGTTTGCTCTTGTAGGGGTGTTTATGTGTTGAGTAAAGCCATGCAGGTTAATAAGAGTAGATGGATTAGTATGTTCACATGAGTTCCAGTCAATATTCAAGTCTCCTAAAAGTATTGTTTCTTGGAGGAGATTTAGAGAAAGCCAGTTTAGCAGGTCTTCTAATATAGTGGGATTTTTTCCCGGAGGTATATAGGTACAGATAATATTTATATTTTTGTGAGGATTAATTTGGAGTTTTGTGATAATTAATTCAGCATTTGTGCCAGCTAATAGCGTATGATTTATTATGGTTAGGTGCAGGCCTGTTTTGTAGAGTATAGCTACTCCACCTCCTTTTTTGTTTAAGCGGTCCTGTCTGAGGATGTTGTAGCCAGGGGAAGAATTTCGTTGTCTTTATTGTAGGTTTGAGCCATGTTTCAGTTAGACAGAGGATGTCGAACTGTTGGACTTCAAGTAAAGCATGTATTTGTGGTATTTTATTGCAGATGCTACGATATTAAGTTGGGCAATTGAGAGTGATTTGGGAGGTTTTGTAGTTAGGGTTGGCTTTGGATTAGCTAGATGGCAGTTGTTTAGTACTGGAGATAGGTCAGGGCCTGGGTTGGGGTGTATATCTCCATGTATTAGTGAGCTAATTAGTAAAAGGTTATAGAATTGTGATGGTTTGTACTGGTAAATGTCACGTTTTTTGGGGTTATGAATACAATATTTGGTGTGAGTAAGACGGTGATATTTAGGTAGAAGATAAGAGGTTTTATAGATGATATTAAGATTGTTAATGAGTGTAGGTGGGGGAGTAGTTAGGGTGTCTTTGCGTGGGATAGTAAGAGTTGTGGGTAGGCTTTGTTCATAGGAGGTTGAGAGATAGGTAGTGGTAAGGGTAGTTAAGAGTGTTAGTAGTAGGGTGGGGTGATGTAGGATAGGCATAGTTTGGTTGGATATGTGAGAGTGACTTGACAGGATGTGGTCTAAGGAGTAGGAGGGAGGGGACTAGTTATGGAGGGGGTGGGGACAGGAAGCTGTTGTGATTGGTAGGATGAGGGGGGAGTGGTTATGTAGAGATAAATGTAGAGGTGCTAGGGGCGGGTGGGATTTGGGGGCAGGGAGGGGAGCGGAGTGAGCCCGAAGGGCGAACGGAGCGGGAAGACACAAAAAGAGTAGTAGTGCACAGAAAACAATCAGTAAAGGTGGAGAACCAGAAGGTAAGCTTGTTACAGGTATGGAAGAGGCAATACAGTGGAAGTAAGGCGAGTGGTGAGTGGTCAGACTGTGTATCAGCAGAGTAAAAGTAAGAAGAGATGTCAGTAAGAGGCCAGGGAGAAAAATAGAAGAGCAGATTGTGAGCTCGGAGGTCCAGGTATCAGAGGAAGGGTACAGGAGAGTTAAAGAGCAGCTAAAAGGGAGTCAAGCAAAGTTAGAGGGTGCCACCTAGTGTCCAATAGATCAAATCAGAGTTATCCAGGTAGGAAGGGGTGAAAGGAGGACAGTAGTAGTGAACAGAAACAGTATTAAGGCTGGAGGATTTAGAACTAACAAGGGTGGCTATGGGAGCTTGTAAATAAGGGTTTAGAAGGGCCTCCAAATAAGATTAGGGTATTGGCTGCTGCTAGTCCTGGGCAGGTAGCTAGACCAGAATTCTAGGGCCAGAAGGTTTGGATTATTCATATACAGGTAACATACTTTTATAGTCTTTGTATAGTTGTTACTCCTGATGTATACAGTATTGGGGTTTGGTGGACACAATTTCAGGCTTTCCAGCAGGGAAGAGACACTTGTGAAGGAGGATGCAGGTTCCAGAAAGGCAAATATTTGAAATTTTTATAGTCTTTGTATAGTTGTTACTCCCGATGTATACAGTATTGGGGTTTGGTGGACACAATTTCAGGCTTTCCAGCAGGGAAGAGACACTTGTGAAGGAGGATGCAGGTTCCAGAAAGGCAAATATTTGAAATTTTTATAGTCTTTGTATAGTTGTTACTCCCGATGTATACAGTATTGGGGTTTGGTGGACACAATTTCAGGCTTTCCAGCAGGGAAGAGACACTTGTGAAGGAGGATGCAGGTTCCAGAAAGGCAAATATTTGAAATTTTTATAGTCTTTGTATAGTTGTTACTCCCAATGTATACAGTATTGGGGTTTGGTGGACACAATTTCAGGCTTTCCAGCAGGGAAGAGACACTTGTGAAGGAGGATGCAGGTTCCAGAAAGGCAAATATTTGAAATTTTTATAGTCTTTGTATAGTTGTTACTCCCGATGTATACAGTATTGGGGTTTGGTGGACACAATTTCAGGCTTTCCAGCAGGGAAGAGACACTTGTGAAGGAGGATGCAGGTTCCAGAAAGGCAAATATTTGAAATTCTAGATAATCATCCAGCACCAGTAACGGGACGTACAGCAGCCAAACCAAGGGTTGGGAAGGAAAGACTTCAAGTTAAAAACAGTGTAACTTACCAGTATATTACTTGAAGAATGTGCACGAAGGCTTTCCCTTATAAGAATTAACTGGGTTCACTAATTTAGGTTTTAATTCATTGATTGTTAGATTTTTTTCTATATAAAGAATGTTAATTGATTTTCATTTTGTTTCAGTCTGATGAAGGTGAGGCACTGATCCACACCGAAAGCGCTTACTAATAAATGCAAATTTCTTTTATTTTATTGTCAGTTTGCTGGCTCTCATTGCGTTCATCCTCGCCTACTTTTCAGTAGTTTGGTTTCTTGTTTTTCGTTTGTGAGAGTAACTACAGACATAATAACACGACTGGAGAAACAGAGAAGTAACACAACATTACTAAAGTCTCAAAGTCTAAGAAAACATCGCCATTATATCTGGAGTAACAAGTCTAAAACAACAACATCATAATGGTTGATGAAAAGTCTAGACCAGAACAAAATCTCATGTTCATTAATTGTGGTTTACTATTGAATATGCGAATGCACTTTGTTCGAATGGCCACCCCATCGACGCGTTTGCGTGAACCGAAAGCGTGAAAACTGTTCGCTAGCGAAACCCATTCGACGTTCGACATTACCGGCTGCACAACACCTCCACACCCATGCTACCATGGGTTAGACAGGGGCGAGGTTTTGCCGTTCACACATTTGGGATTCGGTGTGCTGACGATCGCATTTTCGACTTCGTGCAAGTCGAGTCGCTCATGTAAGGATCGACATTGCAATAGTAAACCATTAATCATATGTGCATGTAGAGCCCCAGGACCTACACCCAATAGTTGTCAATTCAAAATTGTTATGTAAGATTAAAAGTGGAGAGCATAGTGAAGGAGGGGTTAAACTACAGGGGGGTCAAACCTGGTATAGTACAGGAGCATAGCCAGCTATTAATGAGACGGACTTTTAATGATTTTTTTAAACTGAGTAAAGGAGGTGATAGCAGGTATATGACTGGGTAGAGTGTTCCAGATTTTAGATACATAATTAGAAAAGAGGGAGTCACCTTCAGTATTATTAGATTTAGTTACTTTTAGAGTAGATTTGTTACTGGAGTGGAGTTCTGTTATTGCTGTGGAGGTGAAGTAGGTTTTGTAGTGCAGGTTTTTTTTCTGGATGATACAGAATTTTATGGGCCAGAACAAGCTGATTGTAGTGTAAGAGCTGGGGAAGTTCCAACCAGTTGAGCTGCTTCAAGGCTGAGTAGTGGTGAGATCTAAATGGGGAGTCTGAGGCGAATCTGGCTATTTTGTTGTAGCAGGAGTCAGCCTTAGATAGGTCTGTTTTTCTAAGGTTAGTTAGAATAGGTAAGGCATAGAGAAGGGTAGAAATGAGGTGAGTGTGAGCTATGGTTGCTTTTGTTGATTGGGTAAGGAATTGTCTATTTCTATAGAGGGCACCTAGTTTTTTGTGGACTTTCTTGATGGTCTGGGAGATGTGAATATCAAATCTGAGATTGTTATTAATCTCTACACCAAGGAGTTTGGTGTGATCTGAGGGAGAGATAATGGTTTTGTTATTGGACATGATAGTAAAGGTGGCAGTTGAAGAGGAGGACCTAGTAGGTTTAAAGAGAAGTATTTTGGTTTTAGCAGGGTTTAGAATAAGTTGGATAGTGGATAGCCATGCTTCAATAGAGAGGAATGATTCTTGTGTTAATGTATGAAGTTCCTTTAGTGAGGAAGCTGCACAAATGAATGTAGAATCATCTGCATACTGTATAACAAATGCATTGAGGGTGGAGGAGTAAAGCTTGTTGGTATAAAGGGTGAACAGCAGTGGGGCTAATAGAGAACCCTGGGGAACACCTAGGGTGACTGGAAGAAGGGGTGAGAGGTCTTGTTTCCACAGAACTGCCTGCTAGTGGCCGGCTAAATAGCTTTGGAACCATGCGATGGATGATTGAGAAAGAGTGAATTTAGATAGTTCTGTGATCGGAAAGTCATGTCTAACCATATCAAAGGCCTTTGATAAGTCAAGAAAGGTGGCAGAAACATATTTACCATTATTTCTATGAGAGTTTATTGTATTGGTGAAGGACAAAAGGGCAGTGATGGTACTATGGAAGGGGCGAAACCCATGCTGAGTGTTTGCGAGAAGTTTGTGTATATGGAGATAATCTAATATTTGGAAATGTATGCACTTTTTAAGGACTTTTGCTAAAGGGGATAGTTTTGCTATTGGCTGATAGTTTGTAAGTTCAGTGGAGTTGCTACCTTTATGTAAGTGAAGTATATAAGATATTTTCCAAATTTCATGGACAATGGCTTCTGAAAGAGATCTATTGATTAGAATGGCTATTGGGTAGGTCACTGCATCAGCGGCAGTTTTTAGGATTCCCCTGGTAATTTGTCTACAGCCAGAGTAGTGGGCTTCAGTTTTCTGAATTACTTTTTTATCCTGTCTATAGGGATGGGCTAGAATTGGAAGGGGTTATTATATGTGTGAGTAGTGGAGGGTTCAAAGGAAGGGGATTTGCGTTGATTTTTCTGTTGGTTGGCTAGGGTTAGAATTGTCTCAGTAAAGTATTTGTTAAACTGAATAACAATGCTATCTGAGTCATTTACTAGGGTTGGAGAGGGAGTACCACTTCTTTCTTGTAGTAGTAATTTGTTAATGGCTGCCCAAAGGTTTTGCGTGTGGTGTTGGTGCTTGATTTGAAGGGTGAAGTAGTAATTAATCTTGTCAAGTTTTACTAGCTTCTTGGTGTTTTCATGGTTATTTGGTAATACAGGTGTAGGAGTGGTGGATTTACCTGGATGCAGTAGACTATTTATTATGGCCCAGAATTTTTGAGGGTTGTGAATGTGTTTTTCTTGCAAGGTTTTATAGTAATTGGTTTTATCAAGTTTAATTAGTTTTTTTGGCTTTGTTGCAGAGTTCTAAATAGTTTTGTTTCAAGGTAGTGGTTTTGTGTTTATGAAATTGTAATGAGGCTTTGTCCCTGTCTTTCATTATAGTTTGCCAAGGGGCATGGTTAGGTTTGACTCTAGTGGTATATGAGGGTGCATAATAGTTTAGGATTTTGAGGAAAGCTGAGTTAAAGTATTGCACGGTTTCATCTAGAGATAGTTGTTTTAGGGGAGACCAATTACAGCATTTTAGTGCATTGAGTAGGTCACTAGCTTTGAAGTTCTTTTTGTTACGTGCTGTTCTGAGGATGAGTTTGTTTATGTGGTAGGATCTGTTCCTAATAAGGTAGGTTGCTTGATGGTCACTCAGACTGTCTGGAAGGCAGCCTGATTGTTGTGCAAGAGTGGGGTCAGACAGCAGTATCCAATCTAATATGGACTGCCGTTTGGATGTCTTGTCAGTTCTAGTGGAAGTACATATGATTTTGGTAAACCCATGTAGGTTAATGTGGGTGGAGGGATTGTGTCTGGAACAATCAGACCAGTCAATATTAAAGTCTCCAAAAAGTATAGTTTCTTGTGGAAGGGAGGTAGACATCCAGTATAGCAGGCTTTCCATTATAGCAATGTTATTGCCTGGTGGGATGTAGCCACCTGCAATAATTATGTTTGCTGGAGTTTAGTTTTAACTTAGCAAAAATTAGTTCTATATTTTTGTCTTCTTGGGAATTGCACTCAAATTGTTCTATAGTGAGATGATTTTGGAAAACTATGGCTACACCTCCTCCATTTTTCCCTGTCCTGTCATTACCTATAGTATTGTATCCAGGGGGAGTAATCTCATTATTGTGATGTTCTGGTTTAAGCCAGATTTCTGCTAACACAGATATATCTGGTTGTATAGAGCTAGAAGGGCATGAAGGTCTTGAATTTTGTTAAGTATACTTCAAACATTTATGTTTAAGAAGAGGAGAGAAGAGGTAGGTCTTTGGTATAGAGGATTTGGCTGATTTAAGTTGGTGTGGGTTGATGAATTGGGTCCTGGATTAGGGTATACATCTCCACAGCAAGTGAGTTTTTGGAGTAGGTATATGTAGAGAGTTATTAAGTAGCAACAGAGAATGCCGAAGGGACAGGAACATGTACAGGTGTCAGATTGGAGTGTAGCACATATGCTCTTAGTTTCAGTGTTGCATACATGCTCCCACTGTAGCGTCGGTTCCTATGCATGTTGCTCAATGTCACTATAGTACTGACTGCCATGAAGCATTCGTGCTTCATCTGTAGCATCAGTTAGCATCAGCTGTCATGAAGCATGCATGTTCCACCTAGTGCACTGGTTTCCACACATCACACACATTGCAGTGTAGCAACAACCCCTATCCAGTGTGCATGCTTCCATTATAGCATCATTTCCCATGCAGCACACTTGTTTCCATGTGGCAGAAACCCTTGCACTGCAGGCATGTCTCCAATAGAGAACTGGCTTCCTTGTGTCACACTGCCACTAATGTAGTACTATGTGTGACATGTGTGCTCCCACTACAGCATTGGTTCCATTGCATCACACTCCTGCCACTCTAGTAGTGACTCTTATGCAGCATGTATACTCCCATTATAACAGCAGTTAATATGCATCACACACACACACACACACACACACACACACACACACACACACACACACACACACACACACACACACACACACTATAGTGTAGCTCCAATTGCTCTGCAACTTGTATGGTCCCAAACTAGTTCCTTTCTACTATACTGATATTAATGTAGTAGTGACGTGTGTGCAATATGCAGGCTCACTTTGTAGCACCAGTTCTCTTGCACCACACATTATAGTGTAACACCAGCTCCCAAGCAATGTTACACTCTCTGTATCACACATGCTGACAGTATAACACTGGCTCCTAGAAAGTTCCCTATTTATCACCAGTTTACCTGCATCTGTGCACTCTACAATGCACCACCAGCATCCATGTAGCATAACTAGTCCCCCATGCATCATAATTACTGCCTGTGTAACACTGGCTCTCAAGCAGCATGTGTGCATGTTCTCACGCTGTGGGATCACTTTTCCTGCATCACACACACACACACACACACACACACACACACACACACACACACACACACACACACACACACACACACACACACACTGCAGTGTAGCACCAGCTCCTGTGCAGCATGCATGTTGGCTTCTGATATAACAGTGGTTACTCTGCATCATATGTGCTACAGAGTAGCACTGGCACTCATGCAACATGTTTATGTCTACTATAGCAGCAGTTGCCATGCATTACACATGCTGCACTATACCACCTGCTCCAAAAAGTATGTATTATTCTGCTTTAGAACTGTCTCCCATGAATCATTCTTGCTGCCATTGTAGCACTCCTTAATCTGCATCACAAGCTGTAGTGTAACATTACACTACAATTACAATGCAGTACAACTGATCCTGCAGTTTCCATGCATTATGTCCTCTGCATTGTAGTACCAGATGCTGTGCATTATGCATGATTCCATTGTAGTACTGATTCCCCTGCATTATACATGCTGTAGTGCAGCACTGGCTCCTATGAAGCATCCATACTCCTCTATAGTGCCAGTTTACCTGCATCACACACAGTGGAGTGTAGTACTGGCTCCATTGCAGTACACCTGCTTCTGTCCAGCATACCTTGTCTCACTATACCACCAGCTGGCTTAGACTTACTAAAAGATTAAACAATGTTGAGTGCTGATGATATACCTTACAGCCCACTCTGACCATCCTAGTTAAAACATTGCTTTGCCAAGCAGTGCAGTTATGGTACAGATGTGGCACAACTACAGCACTGCATCTTTCAGACATTTTTGGGATCTATTTGCCCTTATGACCTTTAGATAATTAGCCCTTTCCTGATCAATTGGATCATTATTTCACTCATCATTGAGGTGAGGGTTAGCTAGGATGGGTCACTGTATAGTCAGATAGCAAAGTTAGTTTGAAATTTGTACTTTTTGCCCAATCATCTCCCATGCACATACCCCCATAGCCTGTGGCTGGGATATGCAATAGGCATCATCACTACACCGCCCCTCACTTCCATATAATATTGATATAAACAGGACTGCCCCACCTACCCACATGAGACATCACATGGTTGTTTCCTTGGTTTCCACAAGAGAAATTGGCCAGCCAATATCTAGCCAGAGTGTATGCCTTCCACCCTAAAGATGAACATACACACCCTTCCTAGCTGCTCTGTGAAGATCCTTAGCACCTCAGTTAGGCAAGTCATAGTCAGGGTTATATCATTTTACATCACCAGTATAGGATAATCTTTCATAAATCAGTGTAACTTTATTAAGTCCACACTGGTTTCAAACAGTACTCTATCTAAGCAAATCCTTTATGATCAAATTCTTACACATTTTGTCCTGTTAACAAAACTACAAAAGCTATCATGCCCTGGAACATAATATGTCCTGATTTGCTTTATGAACTTGAATCAAATTGATGTGAGTGTGCTGAAGAAGGAACATGTGAACCTATCGGTTGTACATGTTACATCTTGTTGTTATGCAGCTCCCCTTCCCTTAGCCCTTTCATTCCAGCTTACCTATGTTTCAGGTATTTTGGAACTCCTCTTCTAACCACTTTCAGCTTAATCCTGTTTTCTTTGTATTATCAATAGGTCAGAAAACAGCCTTACTAGTTTCCTATACATCAAACCTGATAACTTCAGCATCTCAGGAATCTAGATCCAAATTTATGCAGTGTTTTGTTTACCTTAACCACTTTTTTGCATTGCAGTATGTGATTCATTGTATGAGCCATTATGACCCCCAAAATATTTTTGGTTCTACTATACATCATCAAATAACTTCCATTTGAGGTGGCAGCTTAACAAAACAAAACAGTAAAAAAAAACAGCAATTTTTGCAATGAGGCAAGTCTACTACTCCTAGTGTGGGGTCTTTACCCTCCATACCAGCTTAGTTAAATATCCTATTCCAGAGTTAGAAACCACTAAGAAAATTGAAAAACCCAAACTTTACACCATTGCTGACACATTAATAAAAATATACTGATAGTGACTTTCCATGAGGAACATATCAGCACTAGGTGAGTTCTTGCTCATGAGAATGTACTCGGCATACTATATCAACATTCACCTTACACTTCACAAAGGGAAGCATGAAATCGTTTTCTACTTCTGTTCTTCCTGGAGTCAATCTTCAATGCATGCATGTTTTCCCAGGATTTATTTGATAAAATGGTATAATTTAGCTTTTTCCTACTTAAATCACAGCAGTGGCCTGTTTGTTCACCCTTCACTCTAGATTCTGCACCAGCTCTTGATGATCCAAGACTACCAACAAACACATCAGTCTGGTACTATTGGCATATAGCTTGAACAAGCTTTCCAATCCCAGTGTGATTCCTGAAATGGACCCACTAACATGTGGTCCCAGCACCGAACATGGTTGTACTCCACTTCTTCCTGACTGTGCTTCTTACAGTTTTCCAGCTGTCGTCCTCTGTCTCTGGTTAGCTTTCTAGTTTCCTGTGTACTTTATCATTGTTTTCTTCAACCCTGCATCTTATAGTAAGCCTAACAAAGTCCTCCCTCTCCTATTTCCTGTGTAAATAGAAAAGTGAAGAACTCCTGAATTTTCTGACTTGATCTGTATCATTTGCTGTCATCCTCTCTTAACATTTAATGCCCTATTGATTTTTCGCATGTCTCAGGGTGTTTTGAAATAATTATTTTGCTTTCCTTCATCCCTGGCCACCTTCTTTAGAGCCATTCTGGCCTGTGGTATATGCTTTCTTTCTTTTTTTGTACATTCTTTAAGTATTTTTCTTCTACTTTCACAATCATCACTCTTCTGTGTGCCAGACTCTTTTCATTGTTTACCACTTTTACCTCAGTTTTTAGGCAGTTTCCTTTTCCCATACTTTTACTTCCTTTTGTTACAGGATTCCCTTCAATGTCTCACTCCTTCATTGCGGTAACCCTTAGATCTTTCACTTTTCTCAGTTCATGGCAACCTTTAATAAGGTGACTTGCTGTGTTTTGAAACAGGGACTTCTTGCCTTCAATTCCATACTCACTAATCATGTTTATTGTGATGGATTTAATATTATTCCAGGCAAGAGAAAACTATGTATAGATGCAGTTTTAAACAGTAAATGTGGTTAACTAGAGAATAGCATTAATTTCTTTGCAACTGATTTTACCTCTTAAACTTTGTGAAAACTTCACATACTAATAAATACAAATCAACCATAGGTGTTTAAATTAGGATAAAATTCATGCATATAAAATAAAAAAATAAGTCTGTTTTGATTTATATTGAATATTTAACCAAGACTACAAATGAGAATTCTCAGTCATTTGTCAGAAACTTACTACACTTTTGAATTTATTTGTTGAGGGGTCAGAATGTTAACCAGCTGTTTAAATTTACTTCTCTAGAATAACTAATTTATTTTTCTGAGCAGAGTTACAAGCTAAAAGAGGTGGACCTATGGGTACTACTCTGACACCCTGTTACAGAAATTTAGTAATGAGTTATTGGAAAGAGAAGTTTATCTGCATTAATAATTGGCTTTCCAAAATGATAAAGTAATTTTGTTTCATTAATATATTTTTTCATTTGAATTGACAGTGTTGATTATTTAATAGACTTCAGTACATTTTATACCTTACAACTATATTTCTTATTTTCTTAATAGTATAATAATGTTAGTATTACTTATTTAGGCATTGTTATTTATAAAGATAAATGTTTTACAACAAACAGTCACAGAATTTTGGAGAGTAATACTATTTTGCCCTATAATAATATCAAACTGAGTTATTTTAAAAAAGGAATATAATAAAAGAATATTGTTAGAAGTAATGGTATCACAGCTAATTACCACTGTTTAGAGAATAAAATTTCTGACCATAGAACAAAATTTGAGTGAAGAGGTTGCCCTACTGCTCTTATTTCAGATGAAGTAGATAATGTTTTGCTTCCATGCAATACACTAGACGGTCAGTTATTAACCACTTTCTGCCAAAGAGGTAAAGCAGATTTAATAAAATAGAATTTAATTATACCCTTATCTGCTATAACAGATACCTCAGCTACTAAATGTGACAGTTATAACCATGACACCATAATTACTTCAGAAAGTGGGATAAAGAAACATATTAATAAAATAGCTTCTGAAGTTTTAGTTTGAAAATTTAAAAATTCGTAACAAAAATGGTTTTAGCAATCAAAATTAAAATGTATCAATCTTTATATTTTGTAACTAATTATCCTGGTTATTATAGTCTTGTTAAGACTACAGCTCTTAAACCTCATTTTTAACTATGTCTCAGAATTTGTAGTTCATAAGGCAAATTTCCCGGGCATAGAGGGTATGTGGGTAAGACCACCAGGGAGCTCTGTATGTCAGTTTGTGGGGATATGTATACTATTATAACCAAAAATTCAAACAGTGTCATTTTATACAGACTCTGACTTGAATTTGTTTTAAGTTTTTATTTTATGTAGTAGCTTATATACAAGTAGTTTTAGGTTGGGTAGAGATAGTAAGAACAATCTTGACCATAACGAATTCTTGTATAAAGTATTTTTAAATGTTACTAATAATTCAAGTCTTGACAAATTTGAGTTTTAAAAGTATTTTAAAATGGAGGTCATCATCACATCATTTTAATATCTTTGTTACTGCGTTTTAAGTTTTGTGAAAGATTTTACTGCTGATATAGTATTTGAAACACAGCTGTTAATATGATAGCTTTCGACTGGTTGTTTCACATCATATGTATAAGTTTCATCCTGATTTGAACACTTGAATTTGATTTGTGTTTCTTAGCCTAATAAAATTCCCAAAAGTTTTAAGGGATGGAATTTCTTAC
Source organism: Protopterus annectens (assembly GCF_019279795.1). NCBI lineage: Eukaryota > Metazoa > Chordata > Ceratodontiformes > Protopteridae > Protopterus > Protopterus annectens. The sequence continues at coordinate 171,525,818 of NC_056739.1, forward strand.
TCAGAAATTGTACATTCATTTTTAGTTAACCATGAATTCACTACTTAAATTCAGCTCACAGGCATTGTATACCAAATTCAAGAAAAAGTTGCTTGCTACCCCACAAAAAAAGGATGTAAATACCACTGTCTCTGAGATATGGGCTGAATATACCTTATTTTTCCAAATACTGCTAGTAACATAAATACACTTGCTAAGTATGCTATTTTCCCATCAGTACTGAATTTATCAAATAAGCCTTTTTTTCTGAATGATAATTTATATGTTCTCCAGAAAAGACAGGTTTGTTTTATTTCTTCTGTTGTTTTTTTCCATTGAATTATACTTGCATCTTTATCCCCAAATTGTGTGCCTAACACAGAAATTTAATTCATTGTAAAATATATACCCCCTATCTTTACTACATCACACAAACCTTTACCTTTCTCTCTATCTAAAACCATCCCTATCACCTCTAGACATTAATTTGTACAAATTATTGTTTCTTTTATCCAAATTTTGTTTTTTGTAATTGTTGTAATATCATCTGCCTATGTTAATATAACTGCAGTTCTTAATCATTTAAGTGCTATATACCCTGTCTCCTTCATTTTATAATTTATTTCACATACTACCACATTCATAACCAATGCAAATAGTATACAACTTACAGGACATCCCTGTCTTACACCACCCTTCATATGTACCTCTTGGCCTAACCAGCCATTCACAAGTATTTTTACTTTATTACTACTATATGATGACATACATACTTTCCTAACTTTCTCACTTATATTATATTCTTTTATTATTACTCATAGAATTTCATATTCGATCATATGAAATGCCTTATTAAGGTCTCCTATCATGATTTTCACATTTTTCTATTCATAATATCATTCACATTTTCTCTGTCATTAATAAGTCTTGACAATCCTTTCCCTTTATACTACATATACTATCTTTAATAATAGTTTGCATTTTAGTTTCAAATCTATTTTGTAATATTTTCATAATGATCTTATAATCATTATTATGCAATACTATCAGTCTCCATTTTTTTAATTGTCCACCATCTTCCTTCTTCCATATGAATTAAGCATTCTGCTACATACTGTAATTCTTTATACATAAAACCTTTATTAAACAATTCATTCAATTTTTTTAATATTTTTTTATATTACCTTACATTTTATAGATGCCATACTGTATTCCATCTCCTTTCATAGGCTCATAGGTTCATAGGTTTATACTAGGCTATCTGCCCTAAGGCATTTATAAGCCTAGCCCAAACTTTTGTGGCTTACGCCACCCCTTATATGAAAAAATACTGTGCCCATTAGTTTGTTGTGCCTCTGTCCAGCAGTGACACAGAGATGATTCCCGGGGTAAACCTACGATCTCCCATCCACAGGTCTAGATTTCTCTTGAACAGAATCAGCGAGGTGCTCTGCCTCACATGGACCAGGATTTTATTCCACAGCATAGGGAGTCTCTGAGTGATAAATCTATCCCTCCAGCACGTCCTATTTATATCCGTGCTAAGGTTTAAGTCACTTGCTCTAGTGGTTTTGGTGGATTTGGATTTTTTGAGGTGGAGCATGTCCATTAATTCCGGGTTGGACATGGCCTTGTATGTCAGACACATGTCACCTCTGAGCAGACGGTATGCGACTGAATAGAGCTGGAGTTTCTTCAATCTGGCAGCATATGACAGATTTTGGAGTCCCTTTATCCTTTTGGTGAGGAACTTTTGGGGTCTCTCCAATTGCTGCAGATGTCGGGTGAGATACATCCCGAATGGGGCATTGTACTCGATCATTGGTCTGATAAGTGAAGAGTACAGGGGAACAATGACCTCACTAGATCTGGATGTGAATCCCTTCATGATCAGGTGGGCAATGTAGAAGGTCTTTCTAACCACTTTAGCAATGTGAGTGTCAAAAGAAAGGCCACTGTCAACCTGGGTCCCCAGGTCCCTGATAACCTCTTCTGTGCTTAGTGGATTGCCACCTATATGGTAGCTTGGGGTTACCTTGTTTTTCCCAAAGGGTATGACTATACATTTTTTGGCGTTTAACTTCAGGCCATGGCTCTGGCACCAGCTATCTGTTTCCGTGAGTCCCTTCTGAAGGATATCCGTGTCCGATGCACTTTCCACTATGGCGCCCAGTTTGCAGTCGTCTGCAAACTTTGTCAGCCAAAGTCCTCCCATGTTGGCCTGTACTTCTGAGAAGTAGATGCCAAACAATAGGGGGCCAAGGACCGAGCCCTGTGAGACACCACTTGTGACCGGCTTGGAGTCTGACACAGCGCCAGCAACTCTAACCCTGTGGGTTCTGTCCTTAAGCCAGTTTGCAACCCATCTTGTGACATATGGGTTTACATTTAAGCTGGTAAGTTTTTCTACAATACCCGAGTGGGGTATTGTGTCGAAAGCCTTTGCAAGGTCAAGGTAGGCTGTATGGACTGCCTTTCCCTCATCAATGGCCTTGGTGACTGTTTCGAAGAAGTCAACCAAGTTCAAAAGGCATGATCTTCCCTTGACAAAGTCAAACTGGGTCGGGTCCAATGTCTGCAAGTCCCCTATATCTTTGTTTATGAGCTCCATTATGATCCTCTCCATAGCTTTGCAGACTAGACTTGTTAAGCTTATGGGGCGGTAATTACCAGGGTCCGTAGAGGCGCCTTTGTGGAGTGGGACAACAGTTGCCGACGCCACTCCTTGGGCACGTATCCTGTGGTAAGGCTGAGATTAAACAGCTGCCTTATGTGCGGGTTTAATTCCTCATTTAGCTCGTGTAGCACACAGCCGGGGACACCATCCGGTCCCATTGATGCTGTGTTTTTAGCTTTAGAGAGAGCAGCTTTCACCTGCGCATTTGAGATGTCCGGGAGGCTACACTCGGCTGGGATAGTTATCTCTCCTTTAGGGGAGAGGGTGAAGTTTGCACTGAACCTGTCTGCCAGTATGTTGGCAATATCTGTGGGTTCAGTGATTTTTGTATCATTTTGGACTAATTCTGAGCATATCTGGGAGTTTCCACCCAGGTTCTTAACATAGCTGAAAAAGGCCTTATGATTGTCCTTTGAATCCATGGCAATTTTTCTCTCAAAATTGGCCTTAGTTGATTTTATGAGTGCTCGTATTTTTTTACTAATAATGACCAGGGGTGACTTCCCTTTTATGGATTTTGTTCTATCATGTAATAGCTTTCTCCTCTTATTGTAAAGTTTGTTAATGGCTGGGGTCCACCAGCCTGGACGTTTGCCCTTTGTGGAAAGAGTCTTGGTTTTATTTGGGATTGCCTGATCCATGCAGTCCTGGAGGTGTTCATAGAAGGCATTTGTAAGGGCTTCCGCAGCTTGGGTTGTGGTTTCCACTGGCTCAGGGGCCTTGAAGGATACCACACCAGTCTTGAGTAGTGTGAAGTTTGCTTTAGAGAAGTTCTTCACTATGGTCTTTTTTGTTTGGGGTGGGGGCAGGATGTGGATTTCCAGTGAGATTAGTTTATGATTAGATCTCACCAATGAGGGATATACTTCCGGTGTGGAACATTTTGTCCCCATGTTTGTGGCAATGAGATCTAGTATATTTTCTCCTCTCGTGGGAACAGTGACTAGCTGTTCCATGGCATTTGAATTTATGAACTCCAGGAACCGTTGGGCTAGAAAGTTAGGGCTTGAGTAATGTTCCCAGTCTATATTCGGGTAGTTGAAGTCACCCAATATGATGGTGTTTGGAGATACATTTATACCCTCCAGTGTCTTCAGGAAGGCTGTGTGGGGTTCCTGAGTTTGAGAGGGTGACCTGTAGCATGCTACAATTTGTAGAGCAGTTTTGCCTATGGTTAGTTGCACCTGGATGGTTTCGAGCTTAGTGCATTGCCACCAGCCTGGAGGTGTGGGTATCCTTTATGAATATGGATACACCCCTCCTTTTGTGGTGTGGTCCGGGTTTTGGGGCGGAACGCATGATATGAGGTAAAACCTAATAGTGCCGGGGTGCTCTCAGGAGCCTTGAACCAGGTTTCAGTTACAGCACAGACATCAATGTTCTCCATACTGAGAAGGGCCTCGAGTGCGTGCATTTTGAGATTTAGACTTCTGGCATTGAGCAGCATTACCCTCAGTTTCTTCCCATTTTTGTTTTCTAGGGTGGTAGGTTTAGAATTTGAGCCTTGCCTAAAAAGGCACTATGGGGTGGCAAGAGCCTTAGCCAATATCCGGAATCCCAGGGTGACAGGTGCAAGCCGTCCCTTGCAAAGCAGCGTGGCTTGTCAAGCATGTCATCCCAGGCAGACAGACACTGGATCCCCTTTGAATGACACCAGACATTAAGCCAATTGTTAAAGCTGATCATCTTGTCTCTATATTGTGGCATCATTCTTGGTGAAGGAAGGATACTGCTCAGGGTTAGGGTCATACCTGCCTGGGCTACATAATCAGAGAGCTCCTCTATGTCTCTTTTCATGTAGTCCAGGGAGGTGCGTCTCAGGTCGTTCACACCAGCATGGACAATGACTGTGTCATATTTGTACTTGCCGTGGAGTGACCCGAGTGCTTGTGTTATGTGGCGGATTCTAGCGCCCGATAGGCAGCTTACTGTGACCCTCTCCTTGTTCAGCCTGGTGAGTGGGACGTCAGTGTGTCTGACTATGGAGTCACCTATGACAAGTATGTTTGGTGTTGTATTTGGCCTTAAGGGCTGTGACTGCTTTGCACACTGCTTTTGTGGTTTATGTGTTGCTTGTGGGGTGTCTTGAGGTAGCAGTTGTTTGGGTGTCTGCTTTGGAGGCCTCTGCTGTTTAGGTAAATTTTTACTCAGAGCCTCCGAGTATGTCTTTGTGTGTTTATGTGTTTGATTCAGTGGAGTGGTAGCATTATGTGAGGCTGGTTTTGTGGTGTGTGTAGTTGCCTTCTCCTCCTGTCTGGTCTTGCCAGTCCTGAGTTGAGAGAGCTCATCCTCCAGTTTGGCTAAATAGCTGCATCTCTCGCAAGTATTTGTGTTATGTGGGAGGAGGAGAGGGTTGTCTGTGTACATGAGGCAGTTATAACATTGCCTCAAGATTCCCAGATTTACCAGCTGGACCGGAGAGAAGATTGACAACTGACCTTTGGACATGCTAGAATAATATTGGGAATTCCTTAATTGAAATCAAGGGCCAGTGGGGAGTGAGGGTGTAGTGCTTTTAATTTTTAGTGCTGACTTATATAATTGCTTTAGTGAGCAAGTGCCAGGTAACTTGAGTGCAATGTGTGACAAGTAACTAAATGCAAAAATGACAAACAGTAACTTTCTTTCAAGTGAAACAAGGAAATAAGTACAGTAAGCAATGCAGATATCACTAGTGATCCACAGAAGCGCTGAGAAGTTGCGTATTAGGTGGAATTAGCTTCCAGGGAAATAACAAGCAAACAAACAACAAGCATATAAACAAAGCTAGATTCAGCAGGCCTGGATCTAGTCTATGCTAGAGCAAACAAGGTGAACCAATTTCAGTAAGATACAGTTCAAATATTCAGGCACTATAAACCTTTAACCAGAAATTCCCAGCTCAGAAGGGCAGAGTCCAGCCTCTTCTCCCACAAGAGTGCAGACCACGAACCTTCTTAATGTAAAATAACTAGCCTGAAGCCCAAGTGCCTAAACCAGAACTAATACACTTGGACACTGGGCTCTCAATCAGCAGTTCCCAACTTAGAAGGATGAAAGCTACCTGTCCTGCCACCACAGTGCTTGCCACAAACCTTCCTAATGTAAAACAACTGGTCTGAAGCCCAAGTGCTTAATCCAAAAGACTTGAATGATAGCTACACTTTAATCAAGTTACAACCAAGCAGTAATAAATACCATTGAATACTTTAGAGAATGTCTGGATTAGTGCTCAAGTTACACAAACAAAGCTAGATCCAGCAGGCCCGAATCCAGTCTATGCCACAGCAAACAAGGCGCACCAACTTCAGTAAGAAACAGTTCAGATATGCATGCACTATAAGCCTTTAACCAGAAATTCCCAGCTCAGAAGGGCAGAGTCCAGCCTCTCCTCCCACAAGAGTGCAGACCACGAACCCTCTTAATGTAAAATAACTGGCTTGAAAGCCCAAGTGCTTAAACCAGAATTAATACACTTTTAGAATAACAGACACTGAGCCCTCAATCAGCAGTTCTCAACCTAGAAGGATGTAAGCTACCTGTTCTGCCACAACAGTGCAGACCACAAACCCTCTCAGTGCAAAACAACTAACTGGTCCGAAGCCCAAGTGTTTAAACCAAAAGGCTTAGAATGAGTTACACCAAGCAGTAATAAATACAATTGAGTATTTTAAGATGATGCAAAAGTAAAAAGAAGCAGGTAAAAACACAAGTACAGTAAAAGCAGATGACATTTTTTTTTTTTTTTTTTTCTGAACAAGTGCAGAGATCAAAGAAACAGATTTGAGTGCTGAAACTAGAAAACTGGCTAGTTATAAGAAAAAAAACAAGCTAGAAGGCTTCCCTCAAACACAGAAGGGCTTGGGGGCTCAGAAGCCTACAAATAGTCTGTACCACTTAACAAGAGAGGCAGGAAATAAGCTTAATTTTTTTTTTTTTCTATTTCCCAGATGCTCTCTTTGTACACAGTAGGAGTGCCTGAAATCAGAATATGATCTCACTGCACTCAGTTGAGTGAGCAAATGAGATGGGCCCAGAGGCAGGCTGAGGGGCGGGCAGTTTCAATGCCACTAAGATTAACACCAAAACAAAAACAGGGCGGGTGGGTGGGAATAACTGAAGAGCAGAATAACTTCAGTTAAAAATTCCTTCAACACTCAAATTAAATACTGTATTTTTTTTAAAAAAAGTGCAGATAAAGGTACTTAAATTCTCTTATACGTCCAGTTGAATATAACCAAGTTCTTAGCTGGCCAAGCTGAAGTTTTAAAGCAGGAATTATTTCACATGCACCAGTTTAAATATGCAAGGACAGGAAATCAAAGAATATGGCTTCCCCCACACCTGTAATTACTAGCAAATAACAAAATTCAGCCAACACTAGCTTCAGTTCAAGTTACTGAAGAGCAGAATAACTTCAGTTAAAAATTCCTTCAACACTCAAATTAAATACTGTATTTTTAAAAAAAAAAAGTGCAGATAAAGGTACTTAAATTCTCTTATACGTCCAGTTGAATATAACCAAGTTCTTAGCTGGCCAAGCTGAAGTTTTAAACTCTTTATTCTTTTTCTGTTAACTTTTTTATTTCCATGTTTTCTACTACCTTCTTTTTTACTTAAAATTTCTTGTATGTATTGTACTACACTATTCATAATCTTTTCCTGAATTCTTTCTATTTCTAATTTTATGTTTTTTATTTCTCTCATTATACTACCATCTTCCTTTACTAATCTGCTTATGGAACTCAATTCTTCTTCTCTTCTTCCTTTTAAAAATATATTTGCTTATATTACATTTCTTGCAGTTTTTCTTGATTTCTTTAATATAATTATTTTTTGTCAAAGTAATTTTTATCTTTATATTCTGAATCTTTCAATGCACCATTATATGTTATTTTACATTTTTCTTTTTCTGCTTTTCTCACATCATATTGCCCCTGTAAAAAAAACATTTTTTTAATATTTTTCTTTAAATATCATCCACCATTCCAAACAATTTTTATCAAATATTTTCTCTTTCCATATTTGTATTACCCCATTTCTTTCCTTCTTAATTCTATGCTTTCTCATTTATCTTATTTATTAATTTGTCTATTTTTATATATTCCTTATTTTCCTTTATCTTTAGCCATATTGCAAGATGTTCAGAAAATCTTGTTTCAACTATGTCCCCTCCTCCTATACCTAAACCTTCTGATATTATAAAATAATCTATTTCAGTTCTACACATGCCCCTTTTGTAAATCTATGAATTTTTGACCCGAAGTTTTACTTTACCACGTTATAACTTCTAACATTTTTCTTATATAATTTCATTTCTTTTTACGTTTGCCTCTTAAATCACAATTAAAGTCTTCTGTTGTTATAATATTCATAGTTATCACTATACAGTCTAAAATCTTATGAAATAAGCTTTCCCTTTGTTTACACTTAGTATAAGCATATAATGTTATAATGCTATATAGTTGTTCTTTCCATGTTAAATCTGTAATGTTTAATTTTCCCATTTTTGCTAAAGTTACATTTATTATCTTTATTGTATTTATACTGAATACAGCTATTCCAGAGCATTTCTCACTTCACAAATTCCAGATTATCTTTACTCCCCATAGTTTTTCTGTTCATAATATTTCTTCATTTGTTAAAAATATTGTGTCTTCTAATATAATTACATCTACAGTACAGATATTATACCACTCCATCCAAATCCATATTATTCTTATTATATTCTTAATAATATTCACATTTACAGAAAGAACTATAACATTTTCATTTTCCCTTTTCCATAAATTCATGGTTTCATAAGTTCATAGCTAATTACTAGACTAGCTTCCTTAATAGTCCATTTTAAGCCTTTCCAATTTCCCTCCCAAAGGAGAAAATCAAACACTGTACCTGTGAGTCAAACACCTTAACCATTGTAACAACTCCCAATAATTAGCTGTATATCTTATTTTTCATTCATGTCCTTTCTTTTTCTTTTGTTCCTATCCTTTTTCCAATAGAATTTTTTTTTCTTTTACTACCACCCAGTTGTTGTTTTCTTCATCTCTTATGAGTTTCAGAAACTTCTTCTATGTCCTCTTTATTATTTTTTCTTATCTAAGTTTTCTTCTATTTCTGATACTTCTAAAATCTCTTCTCATTGTTAATTTCTTCTCTTTCTTTTTCTTTTTCCTTACCTGTTTTCATCTTTTACAGTTCATCTGTAAATGCCCAATTTTGATATATTTAAAACATTTCAGTTCACATTTTATGTATCATGTCCCTTTCCCCACAAATATAACATTTTCTTTTATCACAGTTACTTATCAAATACCCTTCTTTTCCACAAAAAAAAAAGTTTTGGGTTGTCCCCAGTATTTTATGATACCCCTAGTCTCTTCCACATTTATTATGGTCTAAGGTACTTATTTTACAGTATCTCTTCAAAAAAGCATTATTATGCAAATTGCTACATAGTTTTTGCAATACTCTTATTCATTGTGTCAATAATAGATCATTTCTCTGCAATTTCTGGTAGAGTTTTCTTAAATGCATTTGTAGAATCACCTTGAGTTGCTAAAGAATTCTGCTATATACCTCTGTACACTCATGGATCATGTGACTTTTTGTCTGCTCTGCTCTTTCTGTTGTGCACTAATATGGATTCAGCTCCTTTGTTTTCTTTATGTGAATCATTTGCTTGACTCTACATGTTATGCCTCACACCAACTGTTGTTGTAGACTTTATTCTATTGTCAGCATAGCTTTTCATTTTAACCCTTTCCTTAGTGTCATGACTTCTTAAACATTTGTCTTTTCATATTTAGTTTGCTTAGAGATGGAATTTTAATTTTAAAATCAATTCTCAACAACTCTGTGCTGGGAATTGTCTTGTGGCAGAGTGTGGAGATGTTCAAACTCTTTTAAGAAAATTCGGATGCATATTTTCTTTTCATTAGCTGCCTTTAAAGCCTTATCTGAAGCATTCATGCATCTTTCTACAAGTCCATTAACACAAGTCCCAAAAAGTATTAGCCTTCTAATTATCTTTCTGTGTGAAATCTAGTTAATGTGTAAAATTCCAAAACTGCTGTCTATTAAAGAAGTTTGTTTGTGTCTTTCGGCTTTTCCTAGTTAGGGGTCGCCACAGCGGAACTCTGGTCTGCTAATGATTGGCAGTAGAGTTTTACGTGCTGGCTTGCCAGTCCTAACGCACAACCTTCAACGAAGGAATGCCCATTCATGCATGTCGCCACACAGAAGACACTCTAACTGAGAATCGAATGGGCAACGCCTAACTGTGAGGCGCTAATGTGGTGGTTTGACGTTGTCTTACAGTTCAAACTGTGACAGTTTGTCAATGAATAATGGTCTGGTAACTGCTATTAACTCCACAGCATAGAGGGGTAAAGTCCTGACTGTGACCCAGGCAGCTGATTTTGAATTAGTTGCCCAAGCACTGAAGGAGCCAAAGAGGGGAGGAAGAAGGAGGAAGGGGTTGAGCTCATTTTGGGGTGGACAGAGCTTAGCGTTTCTCCCCTATGTCCTTGTTTTTTGGACTTTTTATGCTAATTTTGTTTACTTTCTATTAACTATTTACAATACACACCTCTCTCCAGGAAACAGGTTGTGTTTTATAACCTCCAGGCTGTAGGCCTCTGACAGTCCCCATTTCTGGTGTTATAGTCCAGGTGATATTTCAGGGTATACTCCACAACTGAACCCAAGCCAGCCTGTGATACTCCTCACCTCCAGAATCATTTAGTTAAGCTCTTGCTTGCCCTTCTGAACATCTGTTTTTTATTATTACTTTAATGCATACCTTGTTAGCAGTTGAATACATGAGGTCATTAATTTACATATTTTTCAATATAGTAGATTCGTCTCAAAAGTGTGTACTAAATAAAATCACTAGCGGCCTTGTATTCATGGAATATGAATGACAGGGTTTTACTTAACAAATGATGGACAAGCTGTTATACATAATAAAATAAATATATCAGGAACATTCTCTTACAAAGTAGCACAGACAGCAAAACTGTAGAAAAGATAAGAAAATGCAGAGAACGGCAGGATAACCTTCACTTTATTCCAAGGCACATAGAATTCCAGTAAGCACTTTTGTCTCCCAAAACAATCACAACAAAAGACTTCTTCAGACTGAAATAATCATTACATAACCCACTTTAAATATACCACTTTAGGCACATGATCAATCACATGATTTCATATACCCTCTATAAAAAACATTTAAATAAAAACAGCTTAAATACAACTAACATTCTATACCTACGCTACCCTTAATGTTTTAACCCTTTTCTTTTTAAATATATAGTAAATTCTTCTCTTTTATTTAGTCCAGGTGGGAAACATGCATTTAGTTCAACTTGCCAGCAATATTCAAGCCAGCCAAGCTCTTCCTCTATATTTATAATTTTTGTAATATTAACCAGGCAATCTAGTACAAGGAATTTATAATTTACCTTACAATTACTACCTTTATAATGCTTACACATAGCATTTTTAATATTTCCCATTTGGATGGCATATTTATGTTCATACATCCTTCTTTTAAGTTCCCCTATAGTGGTTCAACCTACATAGAAACTTTTGCATTCTATACAAATAATAAGGTAAATCACATTCTTAGACTTACAATTAAATAAACCAGGAATTTTAACTTTACTATTCCCTATAGTTACCTCACTCCCCTCTGTATATAACAAATTGCACATGTTGCAATTATAACATTTAAACATACAGCTCATTTGTCCTATTAAATAATTTTTGCTTAGTTTCCCTTGAAAATAATTTTTAAAGCTTTTAACTTTCTTTTGAACAAATTTAGGGCTAATCCCTACTTTACTAATTAATTCATTATTAGTCTTAAATAGTCCCCAGTTTTTTATAACTACATTTTTATAGCTTGAGAATCTACACTATTCTGTATAGCCATCGCTCTTTTATATTCATATTGTCCTTTATTATTTTCACTAGCAGTTCTATTACCCATTCTCACATCCATCTGTTCTTGAAGTAATTTATTTACTTCACTACTAGGGTAACCTCTTTTCACTATTTTATTACAAAACGATTTAGCTCCTTTAGAAAAATCTTCATCTTTCTTAGTCGAGCAGTTAATTCTATTCAACTGTCCTTTAACCACATTCAAATTTGTTTGTTTTGGATGCATACTAGAAAAGTGTAAATAACTATTATTCTGGACTTCTTTTTTATAAATTTTAGCTACCAATTTCCTATTCTCCTTAAAAATAGTTAAATCCAAGTAATTAATTGCATTATAATTATATTCAAATGTAAATTTCAAAAAAGTACAAACATTATTAGTATAATAAATTAATTCTTTCAGCTCAGTAAGTGTTCCTTTCCACAGAAGGAACACATCATCAATAAAACGCACTATTTTCATGATGCTTCAGAAATAGGAAAACACCCCTCGCTAAATATATATTCCAACTCCGAGGTCACACTACAGTGAGGAAAGGGCAAATATTCCATTCCTCACTGTACCGCAACCCCAAAAAACAAGTTTGTTTTTGTACCATTTTGCTCATATGAGCGTTCAATATTTTTACTATTCGAGATGGTAATATAGACCCATATTACCTTATCAGAATGGTGCCAGAATGCTATATGCTACCATCATGGAGCAGTGTGGCAAAGCTGTGAGACAGGTGAGCTAATCCTCATCAGTGGGATTGCACTTGGTCAGTATAGTGTCACATAGTAACATAGCTGTGTGACAGATTTGCCCCTCATCACTGGCAGTGCTGTGTACCAGAAGTATTATATGATGCCATCAGGAACCAACACACTACCAAACAGCTACTTTGCCTGTTGCTCTTGCCAGTATCCTTGGTTAGAACCATACCATTGTGTCACATCCTGTCACTACAGATTAGCACAGTGACAAGCTGATGTTTTGCTAGCTTATAAGTATATAATTGTATGGGGCAGAGGCAAGTTAGTCACCACAGAAGCTGGCTGTCTAGCAAAGCATCTCTGGTGGAGGTTAAAAGTTTAAATGTGCCATACTTGGGAAGATTGTGTCTAAAGTCGATTAGAAGGCAAAACCACCTGTCTAAAGCTTCTAAATCACCAAATGGTAGGAAAAGTCAACAAGATCATGCAGTTTGTTGAAGAGATGACTAGAGAGCATATGACCCTACATTTGGAGGTAGAGAAAGTTAAAGAAATAGCAAATGTTTGATTGTGTGCAGCAAAAGGTTGATTGTAAGGAAGGTGCAATAAAGTGGTAGGAAAACGAGATTAAAAGTTTGCATGCAAGCATAGAAACAATACTAGTGAAGCAACAAGGTTTAGACTGCAAAACTCACAGAGTAATACCAGTGTTATTATTTTAACAAGACACATCTTTATTATATTATCACTTATGATATAGGCAATCATAAATTTATGTAACTAAAACAACATACTGACATATTTTTAGTTGCAAACATTATATATCATATATAATTTATCCAGCCATTGTCAGTCAAACTTTACGTAGCTCATTTAAATTCTGCCTTCTTTTAAACTTCACTCCTCCTTCAAAATGCCACTTCTTCCATAGAGCTGCACACTCTATCCCAACATACATTTAATACAGTAGAAAACTGGCTCCTTAACCGTCAGCTAATATTAAATCCTAATAAAATTAAACTGCTACTTTTCTCTCCCACTAGTAGGTCTTCCGCACCCACTATTACTATAAAATCTAACAACAGCACCATTATTTCTCCTGATCCCTCCACTAAACTCTTGGGTATAATCATTGATAATAACCTTAAGTTTGACTTGCATATTAATCAAACCATCAAAACAGGTAATAAAAAAATGTGGCTCACTATACAAGATTAAACCTTTCCTAACACCCGTAGCTAGAACTGTTATAGCCCAGACACACCTACTCTCCACCCTCCTTTATGCCTCCCCTTTATTCACAAACCGGAGTAAAACTGACCTTAAACTTTCATGTTGCTATAATCACATTGCTAGATTCACCACTGGTGCAGCCTACAGAACACATCACTGCCTTAACCTGAATTCTATAGGGTGGCTTGAACTGCTTAGCTTTCTCCAAGTCAAGCAACTAATTGTTGCATATAGGGTTCTCTACCAACCTGAAAATACACCCGCACTGAAAAACCTTATTACCCCATACAGTAACCTCAGGGCACTACACTCATCGGACAGACTCTTAGTACAAACATTCAAGACTAACAACTTAGCTGGTGACACTCTGCCAACTCAGTGGGCAAAACTTGGAATTCTCTGCCTAGTGATCTGACTTTAAAACTCTCACTAACCCAATTAAAAAGAAGTCTAACACAATACTTTAAGCACATTGGCTAAGTCCTTGTGCCAAGCCCGACTAACTCCATCCTACAACCATGTGCTAATAGAGGACTTCTTCCTCCACTTTGCCTTCATCCTATCTTTTTGCCAATAACATACCAGCCTGTCCTAATTTATGACAATAACCTTCCAGCTTGTATTAATATGTGGCACTCTTTGTGACTAATGTCTACTTAGTGAATGGAATACTGTACTGAATTGATATACTATTATTTGCATGTATATATATGTATATATATATATATATATATATATATATATATATATATATATATATATATATAAAACAATAATTTTTGTATGTTATGTCTGGAGCATTTCTCCCTGGGCATCCGCTAAAAATGTATCTGTATCCAGTTGGGCTATCCCGGTCAACAAATGTAAAATAAAATAAATAAAAAATGTTATTCTGAATGTATTGTTTCCATATTTCACATTTTTTCCTATGTAATTTGCTCCTAGCGTTTTCTAAAGATCACATTTCCATTTGTTTTATCTTTGTTGCTATATTTACTACTTCTAGTACAGTTGGTTTAGACTTTGATTTTCATTTCTTAGTAATTGCTTTTTTGGCAGTCTCCAAAATTATACTCAGCAAAGCCTTACTATGTCTTGACAAATCCGATTCTCCATCATAGTTCAGAAAAATAATTTCCCTAGCTATATCAATTTGCTCACCCAGTATTTCTGACAGAGTAGTCTGCAGGGAATTTTTTAAGTCTAACTCATTACACTCCTAAAAAATATTTTCCCAATTACCTCTTTCTTCTCCATCTCACCTCCAACATTTGCTATCTACCTGAGGGAAAATTCTTTGGATTCTTCTTGGAGTACAAAAATATGGATGTAAATACTTCTGAGCAAAGATCCTAAATATTCTAGTATTAGTTGCATATTGGAGAGACATATATATATATATATATATATATATATATATATATATATATATATATATATATATATATTCCTATTGTTTCTTTTTGAATTGCATATCCAATCTCTATTCCCAGTCCTTTCTAACCTCCTCTGATTGATTCTTATAGTTATCATATATTTTATATGCTTTATTAATTATCCCTTTGTTAACAACTTTTGTTCTAAAATCTACAGAAAACTCTACCAGTGCTGATCTTTCACTTAAGATCCCCATATTTATTTCTCTTTGTGTATACTCTGATATCAGTCCTTGATAGGGAATGCAATATCTGACCTGCAGTCCAAATAAATTCTTGGCCTCTTCCCATTCTATTACCCTTCCTTCTCTACTTATTTGCTCCCAATACCTTCATTCCTTTGCCAGTTTTCTCCAATAAATTAAAGCCCTCTCTTGCCTATTGTCTATATCCCTAGTTGCAATCATCCCTACTGGCAGGATCTCCTTTCAACATTCGCTTGTTGGCATAGCTCTTAGAATACTTTCTGCTACTTTATGAATATAATATTCTGTATGGTTATTGTTATTCTTTTTAAGGATATGCATCCCCTGTTTCATCATCATCCATTTCTACTTTGAGTTATAGGTTTCTTCTTGTGGTGTGTATAGGAGCCTTAACTGTGTAACTCTGAAATACCCCTTAAATGAGGTAATCCCAAACTACCTTGTTCTATTGGAAGACTCATCTTATCCCACTTCACTCTTGCCAGCTTCCCCTCCCAGATAAAGTCCTTCAGCTCTTTATTAATTGCTATCCATGACTTCTCCTCTGGTTGATAAAAATATGTCTGATCTGTGTATAAAGCTAAATGGATTAAAAACATTTTGACTGGTTGTATCTTGCTATCCATATCCATAAAACAAAGCTTCCAATTTCTCAGCTGTTTGTGTTAGCTTTAGTTTAGGCTCTTCCTACATATCCTTAAGTGCCACAACAGAAACCTTTTTAATCCATACTCCTAAGTACTTCATTTTATCATGTCCCCATAAATATGAATACTGCTTAACCAACTCATGTGGGTAAATAGTTCACAGGTATTGCCTTTGTTTTAGCTTCATTCATTTTGTATCCCGAAAAGTCTTGACACTGTCTCTAAATATTCCACTACACTGAAATGTCCTTTTATGATTTTATCAGGTATAAAATAATATCATCTGCAAATAAAGCCAGCTTTCATTGACTACCATACCAGTTATATCCTTGAATTTCTGAGTCCCTTATTTTCTTTATCAATGGTTCTAAATGTTGTTGTTGTCTTTCGGCTTTTCCCGGTTAGGGGTCACCACAGCGGAACTCCAGTTCGCTAATGATTGGCAGTAGATTTTCACGAACGCCAAGGTGCCAGCTCGACATTCAACCTTCAACGAAGGCACGCCCATTTACGCATGTCTTTTGAATGCCCACCCAACTGCGGGGAGGACATGCAGACTCCACACAGAAGGCACTCCCCGCACTCCAGCCAAGAATCGAATGTGAGAACCTCTTGCTGTGAGGCAACAATGCTACTGCTGCACCACCGCAGAAGTTATCAATGGTTCTAAATATAATGCGAATAACAAAGGGGAAAGAGGACACTACTGCCCGGTTCCTCTGCTCAAACAGAAATTATCAGAGAGAAACCCATCCACTTTAATTTTCACCTCTGATCGCTCATATAGCCTTCTAAGCAACCTTATAGTTTTATCAGGGAATGCAAATGCTTCCTTGGCTGTGCTCATAAAATCCCAACATACTCTGCTGAATGCTTTCTCTTATCAAGACCCACAAACAACAGTGGTATTTTCTTGCATTCTGCTTCCCTAAAGACCATCATTTTTCTGCTGAAGACATTGTAGAAAACCAGGAACCAAAACACAAACAGGTAAACCAAGTGTGAAACAAAGAGGGTATACCAGTACAACCAAAAATGACTAGTCAGCAGTCCTACAATAAAGTCATCGTGGAGGACTGCTGACTAGTCGTTTTTGGTTGTATTGGTATACCCTCTTTGATTCACACTTGGTTTATCATCATTTTTCTGTTAATATTATCAAATGTTTGCTACCCTCCACAAAACTACACTGATCCATATCTATGAATTTTGGTATCACCTTTACCATTCTTTTAGCCATTATAGAGATAAACACTTTCTAATCATGGTTTAGAATCGAAATGGGCTGGATCTGATGGGTCTTTACCCTCTTTTAGGTATTACTGCTACCGCCTATATCTTCCAGGATGGTGGTACTTCTCCTCCTCTTAAAGTACTGTTTAACAAAACCTTCCAGATCTTTATCATTTCATCCCTCCTAGCTTCCGAACTTCCACAAGAATGCCATCTATTTCTGGGGACTTTCCTGTAGATTGGTTATGCATCACCATTTTTATGTCTTCGCCTCCTATCCTAACTGTTAGTAATTGAGCCTCATCTATCTCTAAGCTTGGCATATTTCATTCTTCCATAAACATCCCGAACATCAGTGTCATAGTGCTGAGGGAACGGTAAGAGGGAAAAGAAGCAGTGCGATATGTAGAACAGCGGGTAAGGCAAGTCGTTGAAAGACTTAATTGGTTGGATACACAAACAACACATAGGGTTGGCAAATGCTCTGGAAATGCTGACAGACTGAGACAGTTAATTGTAAAATGATGTAGTTACAGGCTGAAGGAACAGATAGTTAAGACTGCAGCACTCAGAAAGAAAGGCTTTATGATGGCTGACGGAAGATTGAAAATAGTAGATGATTGTACACCACAAATGTATTTGAAATGTGCTTACAGCAGTCTGGCATTTAAATCAAGCACTAGCAGCAGTATTTTTAATATAATAATTGCAATGCCCAAATGTTATTTGGAAAGGAAATAGTGTTGTGGGCTAAGAATGAAGCAGAAGCAATTCACATTGTAGGAAGAGGGGAAATCGTATTTGGATTCTCCTGCAAATGCTTTAAATGGCATAGCAGAAGAAATGCCTGCTGATCTTACAAGCATGGGGTGGGGGTGGGGGGGGAGACCAGGCCTGCTCTATTTCTCAAAGAGATAGGGCCAAAAGACCAGAAAAAACAAATGGGGCAGATAGTTAACCAAAGTAAACACATAAACACCCCTGATACGAGGAGGCAGGGTTACATAGATGAACATAGATACACTGGCAACTGTAACCTCAAAGACTAGTGTATGATTCCTGAGGGAGATGATTCTATTAAGCAGAGTTCTCCTTTGAAAGATAGGCACTGGCAAAAGAGGACACGGAGAGTTTAGTGACTTGGAGACTCCAAGGAGGAACACAGAATGGAGACCAGAAGGAAACATTGTGAAAAGATGTAGCATTGGGAGGGAGAAGGTAGACAGTCTTACAAACTGGTCCTATGGATGTTTGGGTGAGGGGAACAGCTAGCTTGAGGAGGTAGAACTGATGGCAGAAAAAAATGGCGTGAGTGTCTAAGGAAGCCCACTGCTTTCTGGATGCATCCTGTCTATTTTTACTGTTTTTATTTATTTGTGTTTGCCAATTGAAACATATTTTAATTTGTACTAAAACAACACCACAGTCCAAGGAAAATGAATCACCAACAACAAAAACCTCATATAACTTAAGTCAGCAAGGAAATCCACATAGTACTGTGTGGATTTTCTTGATGACTTAAGCTATACAAGGTTTTTGTTGTTGATATTTTAATTTGTGTTTACATTGGTTTCCTTACTATTCAGGTAAAGGTAATTTATTGACCTTTAGACTCTTGTGACTGGCATTAACTTATTTATTTATTTACTTAATTTCTTATTTACTTATTATAAGAATATTTCTGCACTTTCATTTAACTGAAAAGAGGGTAATCATTATTTACACTGCTGGGTGACACACATCTTCCATTAGACTGCTGTACAAACTACCAGTGAAAGAAGTATTAAGTTGTATTTCTTACTTGGATTGATTTAAGAGCATCAGGCATCTTAATGTCCCTGGCTTTTCCAGGGTGGTGGTTACTAATGTGCCAGGAAGAAGGTTCTGAAGAGATGGAAAACTTTGCCAGCTCTTCCAGCAGGCATATTGGAGTGGGTATATGCAAAAATAATACTTTGTCTGAAGACGTGTAAGGCAAGGGCCTAGGAGTGCTCTAGACAAAGGCTTGCCTCTGTAAGAGGTCTCTATGTCGTCCAGCTTGGGTGTGGATGTTGGGACCCCATACCCAGGACAGCAGTACATAGTCCCTTTGTATTCCTCAGGCAGGTTGTAGTTTATGAATTACTGAGATAGACTTGTATGCACTTTCTTCTACTACTTCATCCTTGGTTAGTAGATGAGAGATTCAAACCTCATCAGTCCAAGCCATCTTGGTGTCACATTTGGTGACATCATGCCATCTGGATGTAACATTAAGAACACTGGTGCCCACTGCACCATCATGCTTAAGTAGTAGCATTGCCAGCCCATCTTCACATTGGTGGACAGTGGCAAGGATACTGGAACTGAAGTTATTCAGCCTAAAGCATTATTGTTACAAAGATTTGTGTTAACCCTTACATCTACTGGGTAAAAGGCTTGGCTGTGTACATGTTTATTTTATGTTTTATTCAGCTTAGTTTAGAAATAGGTTAAAAATGAGCTCTTCACAACTTTAGTGAAAACAACCACGCAGATCACCACACTGTATAGCATATACCAAAAATCTTTAATATACCACTTAAAAAAGATAAAAAACAATAAAAAGTAATAAATAATGAAACACTGAATGAATAGCATAAAACTGGATAAGCACTTTCAGGAAGTGTCCCTTCTTCAGATCCATCCATTCAAAATAAACCTTTTCACTTAATAGAAGTGGCCAACCAATCAGAATTAAAACATGGGCTTATGCCCCTTCAAAATTGACTTAATTGGCACCACTCCATTCAAACTAGGTGGTTTCTCAGCCTGTAAATCAGCTATGCAATAAGATTCAATCATCTCTGTCCTATTTAGTAAGTGTCCGCCTCTCTTACCTTCTGTCTGTATCTGTAACACAATAAACGAAAAAACATGATCTTTGTGTTCTTAATGTGTTAGGCCAATGCACTGGTGTTTAGGAAATAATCTTAATGTCACTCATATGCTGTAAAATCTGACCCTTGAGTGATCTATTTGTTTTACCCACCTAAAAAGATGAACATATTTTACACTTTGCAAGATACACAACATTTTAGTGAGACAATCTGCATGTAAATTAGGATGATATTGGTGATTGGATGCTTAAACTGTTTCTCACTGCTGATATGCTTACACGCTTTACAATGCCAGGTGCCTGTTACTAAAGGTGCTATTACAATAAGTCAGAATGTAACTAGGACATTAGACAGTACTGTCAGGGCAGAGCATAACTGTGAGACAGGTGCCTGTTACTGAAAGCTCATATAATATTAGGTCAGAATGGAGAGAGCATATCACATAGTACAATCAAGACAGTGCAAAAATGTGGGACAGGTGCCTGCTTCTAAAGGATATTGTTACAATGGTTTAGAATGGAGCTGGGCTATTAAATAGTACTAATAGGACAGAGTATGACTGTGGCACATGTGCCTGTTACTAACTGGAGGTATTACAATAGGGTATTAAATATTCCGATCAGGGCACAGAATAACTGTGATACAAGTGCTTGGTACTAAAGGATGGCATTACAATAGGTCATCATGGAGCTAGCATATTAATGCTATCAGGGCACAGCATAACTGTAGGCAGGTGCCTATTACTAACAGGGGTATTGCAGTAGGTCAGAATGGAGCTAGGATATTATAGCACCATCAGGACACAGTGTAACTTTGAGATAGGTGCCTGTAACTAAGGGGGTTAAGTCAGAATGGAGCTGGAATATTAGATAGTACTATCAGGTCACAGCATAACTGTGAGACAGGTGCCCATTAGTAAAGTTTGTATTATAATAGGTTATAATGGAACAAGGATATTACATAGTACTATCAGGGCAAAGCATAACCATAAGGCAGGTGCCAGTTAGTGAAGGGTGACATTATAATCGGTCAGAATGGAGCTAATATATTACTTAGCACTATAAAGGCATGTGAGGACTGTGAAAAAGTTTACTGTTACTCAAGGTTTGAATGGCAGTAAGTCAGAATGGAGCAAAGATATTACGTAGTACTGCCAGGGCACAGCATAGCTGTGAGACAAGTGCCTGTTGCTAAATGATGGTATTATGTAGTGAGAAAGTAGCTAGGATATTTGATTGTACAATATGCACACAGCATAACCTTGCAACCAGCGATTGTTACTAAAGGGGGAGTATTATAATAGAACAGAATGGAGCTAGGATAAAACATAGTACTATTGGAGCACAGTATAACTCTGAGACAGATGATGACTGTTAATAAAAGGTGTAATACAACTGGTGAAGATGGAGCTGGAATATTACAAAGTACTGTCAGGGCAGAGTATAACTGTGAGACAGGGAGGGGCATGCTACTAAAGAATGGTATTACTATAGGTCAGAATGGAGCTAGGAGAATACATAATACTGTCAGGGCAGAGCATAACTGTGAGGCAGGTGCCTTTACTAAAGGGTAGTGTTGCCATAGGTCAGAATAGAGGTAGGATATTGCATAGTATTATTAGGGCACAGCATAACTGTAAGGCAGGTGCCTGTTACTAAAGGGTGGTATTTCAACAAGTGAGAATGGAGCTAGGATATTACATTGCAGTATAAAGGTACTTAAGGATCATGCCAAAGATGCCTGTTACTGAAGGGTAGAATTACAAGTCAGAATGGAGCCACAAATTTATATAGTACTGTGAGGGTGTGGCATAACTTTGAGAAAGTCGCCAGTTACTCAGTGTTGGAATTACAATATGTCAGAATGGAGCTAGGATATTATATAGTACTGTCAGGGCACATCATAATTGAGACTGGTGCCTCCTACTAAAGGGTGGTATTACAGTAGGTGAGAATGGAGCTACCATATTACATAGTACTATCATGGCACAGCTTAACCTTGAGGCAGGTGGTTTTTACTGAAGGGAGGTATTATAATAGGTCAGAAGTGAGCTAGGATATTAGGTAGTACTATGAGGCAGAGCATAAGGCAATGTTTTACAACAGACTCCCCCAGCTGTTTTGCACAGGAATGGGCATGGTCATGGTGATCGATATGCCTAATGGCCATGATGTAGTATGCAAATGACGCATAATTGACATGTCATGCAGAGTTGCCTGTGAAATCACTAGTAGTTTACCTGCTTCCTCAAAGTAGTGCAATGGCAGAGTTGGTATATTTGTCTTTATATGCACAGGGGGTGCAGTGCCGGGGGGCTGGACCCCCCGCATAAAGCAGAGGGAAAAAATAATATTTGAGAGATAAATGGATGTCTTTGCCGCAAACATTTATATGCATAGGGGGTGCAGGAGAGCTGGCCCCTCTGCAAAAAGTGCAGAGGAAAGTAAAATAAGAGAGATTGTAAATATTGCCAAATCAAAACATTGAATGTTTACCACATGCCGGTAATAACAAATGAATATTCATATGGACTTCCTCACCATCTTCCTGTTTATTCATGTGGTCAGCCTGTTGGGTGGGGCTTGGGTGGGTCTTGCTGCTGCACATTGGGTGAATACTATTGTAAAACAATGCTGAGTATAACTGTGATGCAAGTGTCTGTTAGTAATGGGTGGTATTACAATAGGCCAGAATGGAGCTAGGATACAATTTAGTGCTATCAGGACACAGTATAACTCTGAGATAGCTGACTATTACTAAAGGGGCATCTTAAAATTCACCAGAATGGAGCTAGGATATTACTTAGAAGTATAAAGGCACTTGAGGACTGTGCCATAGGTGCCTGTTACTCAAGGATAGAATTACAACAGCTCAGACTGGAGCTAGATTATTACATAGCATCATTAAGGCACAGCATAACTGAGAGACATGTGCCTGTTATGAAAGGGTGGTATTACAATGGGATATTAAATATTAGCATGACGGCACAGAATAACTGTAACACAAGTGCCTTTTATTAACAGATGGTATTACAGTAGGTTAAAATGGAGGCAGGATATTACACAGTGCTATCAGGGCACAGCATAACTGTGGGACAGCTGCCTGTTACTAAAAGTTGGTATTACCATAGGTCAGAATGGAGCAAGAATATTACATAGTACAAATAGGGTACTGCATAACTATGTGACAGGTGCTTGTTTCAGAAGGATGGATTTCAATAGCTGAGAATTGAGTGAGGGTATTACATAGTACTGTCAGGGCAGAGCATAACTGTGAGACAGGTGCTTGTTACTAAAAGGTGGTATTACAAAGAGATATGAAATATTAGCATGATGTCACAGAATAACTGTGATACAAGTGCCTTTTATTAAAGGATGGTATTACAGTAGGTCAGAATAGAGGTAGGATATTATATATTACTATCTGGGCACAGCATAACTGTGAGACAGGTGCATATTACTAAAGGGTAGTATTAGAACTGGTAATACTGGAGCTAGGATATTACATAGTACTAACATGGCACAGCATAACTCTCAGACAGGTGTCTTCCCCCAAAGTGGGTATTACAATAAGCCAGAACAGATGTAGGATATCTTACAGTACTATGAGGGCCCAGCATCACTGTGAGACAGGTGTCTGTTACTAAAGGTTGGTATTACCATAGGTCAGAATGGAGCAAGGATATTACATATACAAACAGGGTACTGCATAACTGTGTGACAGGTGCTTGTTACTAAAAGGTGGTATTACAGTAGTTCAGAATGGAGCTAAGATATTACATAGTACTATAAAGGCATGTGAGGACTGTTCCAAGGTTGCCTGTTACTCATGGCTAGAATTATAGTATGTCAGAATGGAGCTAGAATATTATGTAATACTATCAGCATACAGCGTAGCCTTAAGACAGGTGCTGGTTACTAATGGGGGGTATTATAATGGGTCAGAATGGAGCTAGGACATTAGTAGGATAAAGGCACTTGGGGCTGTGAGATAGGTGCCTGTTACTCTATGTTGAAATTACAATAAGTCACAATGAAGCTAGGATATTAAATATTACTATCAGGGCACAGCATAACTGAGACCTGTGCCTGTTACTAAAGGGTAGTATGACATTAGGTCAGATAGAGGTAGGATATCACATAGTACCATCAGGGCACTGCAAAACTGTGAGACAGGTACCTGTTACTAAAGTTTGTATTACAATAAGTCAGAATGGAGGTAAGATATTATTTAGTATTATAAAGGCATATGAGGAGTGTTCCAAAGTTGCCTGTTAATCATGGCTGGAATTACAGTAAGTCAGAGTGGAGTTAGGATATTATGTAATACTATCAGCACACAGCACAACCTTGAGACAGGTGCTAGTTGCTAATGGGGGTATTTTAATAAGTCAGAATTGGGGGCGTGGCCAAGGATGAACACAGGATAGCAGCAGATTTCTTTAGCTCCACCAACTTAACTGCACTGACAGGAAATAATTACTTTAAAAATCAACTAATGAAATAATTTTCTTTCTAAATACGTTTGGAATATCATTTTCTTGAATAATATCTAAAAAAGAAAGAAAATTTCAATAATTTTCCTGTCAGAAATCATCTTGGAAATTTCTCTTTCATCACCTCTGTTCAAAATGAGTTCCAGTAAGGCAAATACTCAGGATACCAGCATCAAGAAAGAGCTTCAGTCTCTGATATCTACTATTCAGCAACTTACTACCAAAATGGACAAACTGGATACTAAAATTGATAACTTCATAGAAAAAACTACAAAACAAATGGATTTGTTACATCAAGACTTGCAACAACAGAAGGCTCAGATTACAGGCATAGAAGAGACTGTTAATGATATGGAGAACAGAATCCAGGAAGAAGAAATTAACATTGAGTTTTTGCTGAAGCAGAACACACATCTACAATCCAAACTTGATGACCTGGAAAATAGATCTAGACGCAATAATATTAGGATTTTTGGACTGCCAGAAAATATAGAAGGTAACAACATTACTTCCTTTTTAAATACTTGGCTTCCCAAAACTTTAGACTTGTCAGAAGCATTTTCTTTTGGTATTGAAAGAGCCCATAGGTCCTTATCTAATTTTAACTCTAATAAAAAGTATCCTAGATCAGTTATAGTAAGATTTTTATCATCTTATGACAAGGAGATGGTATTAAAAACTGCATGGGCTAAAGCACCTATAAAAATTAATGAGGCAACTGTGCGTTTTGACAATGACTATTCTTCCTTGGTAATAACTAAAAGAAAAGTTTTTTTGCCATTAATAAGAGAGCTTAAGAAAGCACAGTTCAAAACCTACCTTTTGTTTCCTGCCAAACTAAAAATATTTTTACCTGATGGCCCTAGAATTTTTGAAGACTTGGACTCTGCTTTGCTGTATATTAAAAAAAATAAGATATTGGACAAAATAGAAGATATGGAATGGGCTAGTCCTTCGTTAAAGAGGATGGCAACAGGAACTTCTTGGAAGACTTCAGAGAAGCAAAAAAGACTAAAAAACAAATGATATGTTCCATGATTTTTTTTTCTCTCTCCTTCTCTCTTAATCTCTTCAAATACAGTTACTGCATCTCCAGAAAACCACAAATATTTTAAAGATTTATTCAAAGTTATTTTTCTGTGTGCAAAGAACTGTTTTTGTTTCATAAATAGTCAAACTCTCTGAGGAACAAATAATAAGCTATCAATCAACTTGTTTCTCTTTGTGATAAAGAGACCTAAGGTTAGTAATTTGATACATTTTCTTTCTCTTCTTGTTTTAAATAATGGCATTCTTTTTAAACTATGCATTTAGTGAGGGGTGGGGGAGGGCAAGGAGAGAAGTATGATGAAAATATGGAAAAAGTGAAATAATAACATTAGTTTTTTTAAAAAAACTATATACTCTGTTTAAACACTGTTGCTAAATATTATACCATGACTTTATTGCTTATACATGATTACAAATAATATGTCATGATTTAATTGCAAATAATTAGAACTAAAATAGTTGTAAATAATATGTTTCACGTTTAACTTTATTAATATAAACAGCAAGTAATATTTCATTGTAGATACTCTTTGTAGCTTCCTTTTTTTTTCTTTCTTCTCTCTCTCTTTCTTTTCTACTCTCTTCCTTTTCTTTTCTCTCTCTCTCTTTTTCTCTCATATAAGTACATTTATATGCTTCTGATAATACTGATATATGTATATAATAAGATTTGTATGAGAAAATGAAATGGGGCATATAAAAATAAGTTGTATAATATGTTAAATAACTGTAGGCTTGGTTTCAATGTCATAGAGACTGTAATGACTTGTAAAATACTTTGCGAAGGTTTTGCACTGTTTAGTTTCATTTGTATTGCTAAATGAATGTCAGTCACTTGCATTTACTAAAATTCCCACCAGAATGTTAAGGGAGACAATTTGGGATGTGGGTTACCTCGTGAATAGTGTCCTCGAGTTGTTTTAAAAGCTTCAACACTCAGAATACATGCAGAGAAGCTGAATGCAGTCATTTTGAACTTTGACCCCTGATTTCACACTGACACATCGCAGATTCAAGAAGAACACTGTTCCAGGAAGTAGAACTGCTGTAAATGCGACTTTGTGATGAAAACGAACTCTATGACATCTAAATGTGAGTTATTCTTTATAACAACTTACTTATTTAAGATGTAATTTATAAAATATGAAAGTTATAATGATTTTAAATGATTCAGTATGCCATAGTAAGCAAGTGAGATATTTTAGAAGGCATAGAAGGTAAAACATATATACATATGTTTTGAAAGCTTACATGACTGCAACATATTAATGTATATAAATACTTATGATTTAAACATATATAATGTTATAAATCATTTGACTTATCTAATTGACAAGCACAAGTATCATTATGATTTTATCTTAGAAGAAACTGTCATGTGACATATTTTAAAGCAGCAGTTCAGATATATAAAATACAGATGGCTTTCTTCACAATGATTTATGTATAACTAGGAATTTACATTGCTGTGCAGTATGATTTGTAAACATATGTATGAGTATAAATATTTTATTTAACTGGCAATAATAAGTATGAGAAGAAAGCTTTGGTGCAAGTAATTTAAAGTTTTTAAAACTGTTAACTGCATTTCTATGACAGAAAGTAGGAATACCCTAATATATGTAATGTCTGAACCATAATAGCCTAAGTTATTGAATCCAAATGAACATAAGAACTTATTTTTACAAACTTTTAATAAATTACTATATAGATATGCCCTTTTTTTTTTTTTTTTTTTCTCTCTCTCTCTTCTCGGTTCCCATTATCAAGTTTATTAGAATGCTATTTTGATTATGAATGTATTATACAAAATAGATGTACATAGTAATATGAACTGTTTCTAAATATTCTTATTTGTTTATATGAAGCTGATTTATAAATTGTTTAGCTTTGTCTTACTAGATAATCTAATTAAATGAGGTTAACTTTAGTTAATAATAATTAGTATTAAATTGATATGGTGGCAGCTGAGGTACTGCTGCTTAGGATAGGGGGATAACTTGAGTGGTATGTGCTACTCAAAGTTGGAGTTTTTAACTCCAGGCTGGGTGCAATGTTTAATCCTAATATTATTTTCATCTGTTTATTGTTGTTTGTATATAGTTCTGACATCCACAACACATTTTATAAACTCATTGTCACTACAAGTAAAAATGAAGCTTATACAAAATCCCATAAGATTTTCAATAAATACAGCTATATTTAATGGTACACCTAAAGGAGGAGGTATAATTATCACTTATTTTGTTAATTGTTATTCTGATTATAAGTTTTATATGTTTAAAAAAGCCAAATGATTTCTCTAAAAGGAATTTCTTTAAACATTAATGGACTGAATAACCCATGTAAAAGGGCAAGTTTAATGAGATACATTAATTTACATAGGGCCAACTTAGTATTCCTTCAAGAAACACATCTCCTGAAAAAGGATATTGATAAATTAGCCACCAATAAATATACAGTCTTGGTTAGTTCAGAACACACTCAGAAAAAAAGAGGAGTGGCTATTTTATGGAATAAAAGTATGCCCATACCTAAAACTATTAAATCTTATGAAGATGATAAAGGAATGTTTTGTATGGTTACAATACAGATTAATGGAAATACATATACATTAATCAATGTATATTGGATACCAGGAATTGGCATTAATACAGTGAAACATCATCTCAATATGATCATATCATTTTCTATAGGAGATATTATTTTAGCAGGTGACTTTAATTGTATTCTACATGAAAAAGATACTACTACTATAGGAAAAAGGAAAATTACATCTAATGCAAAACATTTAAAGGATTTTGTTAATTTATATCATTTGAATGATATTAATAATCAGATAGATTCAAAATCATTACCATACACTTTTTTTCTAACAGATATAAAACTTATTCAAAAATAGATAGAGTCTTTATTTCTAACCAGATTTTAACAGACTTAATTAATTCTAAAATCATTTTGTGTCCTATATCAGATCATAATTCAATTGTCTTTGAGTTTATGATAAAAAGTACTTACAATGTTCAGATCAAAAGGATACCAGCATACTTAACTCAACTAAAAGACTATAAAGATTATATACTTTCAGAAGTGCAACATTTTTTAGACTTAAACAATACACCTGAAGTCTCCATTGTTTATGTTTGGGATGCTTTAAAATCATACTTATATGGACAAAGTATCAGATGGTATAATAATAAAAGGAAATCTT
Organism: Protopterus annectens; assembly: GCF_019279795.1. Taxonomy (NCBI): domain Eukaryota; kingdom Metazoa; phylum Chordata; order Ceratodontiformes; family Protopteridae; genus Protopterus; species Protopterus annectens. Next base: position 171,554,470 of record NC_056739.1, read on the forward strand.
GGGACAAGGAATTACTAGATATTCAAAGCAAATTAGACTCATATAAACATAATAATAAAGAAAATATTATGGACAAAAAAGTTATTGAAGAAATAAATAAATTAAATGAGAAATACAAAGAAATTTTAACTCATAAAGTTAAAATAACATTAGAGAAATATACGTTTTTGTCTTACTCAATAAGTCCCAAATACTTACATAGACTTAAAAATAAAACAAAAAGTTTGAATAAGCAAAATCATATCAAAGAAATTTTCTCTCCAAGGAAAAAGAAGAATGTTTCTAGTTTACCAGAAATATTAGATGAATTTAGAAATCACTTTCACAAAATTAATCATAATAACATTAACATAGAGCCTAAAGATAAAATAAAGAAATTTATAACTACAAACATGAACAAAAAACTTAATAAACAACAGACTAAACTATTGGATAAAAATATTTCATATACAGAGGTTATTACACAAATAAACAAGCTTAAATCAAACAAAGCACCAGGTAATGATGGTATTATACTAGAGATCTATAAAATTCTTCCCAAAAGTACATACTCATTAATACATAAGGTTTTTATTTTGGCCCAAAATGAGTTAACAACTCCCCCATCTTGGCAATACACATTTATTTCGCCAATTTTAAAACCCAATAAAGAACCAACCAGATGCACTTCATATAGACCTATTTCATTACTTAATGTTGACTATAAAATGTTTATGAGTATTTTTGCTGATAGATTAAAGACAATCATCCCAGGCATTATAGATATAGACCAGACAGGCTTTATTGTAAATAGAAATACTTTTGATAATATAAGGAGAACTTTAACATTAATTGATTTTGCAAATAGGAAAAAGAAAGATTTAACACTTATTAGTCTCGATATAAGTTCAGCATTTGATTCAGTAAGTTGGAACTACTTGTTTATCTTACTGAAGTGCACAAACTTCTCAGATGCATTTGTAAATCTAATTGAACATCTATATAAAGGAGCATTGGCTTACATTAAGATAGAAACATATGTCTCACAAAAAATACCCATTTTAAAAGGTACAAAACAAGGGTGTCCATCCCCTCCACTATTATTTACTTTAATAATGGAGCCTTGGGCTAATTTGATCAGAAACAGTACTGATATAGAAGGATTTGATATAGATGAAAATAAAATATCTAAAATTCAACTTTTTGCAGATGATGTTCTAATTACATCAGCAGGATCTAACTCTTCTATGCAGTCCTTATTTGATAAAATGATGGATTTTAAAAATATCTCTGGTTTAATATTCAATGAAGAAAAAACTAAAATATTACCAATATACACACGAAAAAATGTCCTCATTAGTGATTTTAGCAAATATATACCCAACTCAGGTCAGATAACATACTTAGGTATAATATTAACTAAAGATATCAAATCTATTATACATAATAATTATAGTACCTGTCTTCTTAATATACAAAATCTTTTCAATAGCTGGAACAATATGTTTTTACCATGAAAGAGAGACTCACAATTATTAAAATGATAATATTCCCTAAGATATTATACTTAATACAATCAATAATACTCCCACCTACAAAAATAATTATTAAGAAATTGAATTTACTAATGTTAAATTTCTTATGGGCACCTAATAGACCTAGGATTGCATTAAAGAAACATACTAATAGCTGGTCTCAAGGGGGCATTTCATTTCCAGACTTTAATTTATATACTATCTCTTCTATTATAAAAGTTATTACTTTGTTAATAGATCAGTCATATGTTGCAAGATGGAAAGATTACTGGGAACTAATTAGTATTCACTTCATGAAAATCTCTTTAACACATAAAAATATTATTGTAAATAACCCCATGTTATGGTTACTAAAAGAATTTTGTACTTCACCCATTACACCAAAATATATAGTTAGTTACCCATTTAACATTATTATCAGTTATCGTAATTTTATATTCATGCATCCTAAGTATAAGGAATGGAATTTTATTCTATTCCCTATAATGTATACACAAGGTATGCTTTTGTCAACCACTTCTGAAAGAACTCTTTTAGTCACAGAGAATGATCTAAAGTATTGGTATCAGTTGCTGTCTGATAATAAAGTAAAAAATTTAGACTTCTTAAAGCAAGAATTTGATTTGAGAGAAACTTGTTGGTTAGAAGTTCAGACCTTTAGACAACATCTTATTAATAAAATTTATTTAATGTCTTTAACAGTTAAAGAATCTGTTCCAATACTGATTGATTACTTGATATTAAATTTACAACATAGAGTTTCTGATAAAGGTAAGCTCTCATACATACATAAAATTATCAGAGAAGAAACTCATTACAGTGCAGATACCTATTGGAATTATTTCATTTCCATTAATGGTGAATCACCAAAACAACAAGATAAACAATATATATTGGAATCTGCTTATAAAACTACTTCTTCCATTAATTGGAGACTTTTACTTGGAAATTTTTACATAGATCCTTCTATACACCTTTAATGATGAATAAAATAAATAATAAAGACAACTTATGTAAAAGATGTAATGTAGAAATTAATGCTGATTGGGCACATATGTTTTATGACTGTATAAAATTGAAGGAATATTGGAAGTTAATCAATGATTTTTTGCAGGCCCTTTTCACAGATAATTTCATTGTTTCTAAATCACTTATATTATTTAACACACCTGTTCCTAAAAGTGTTAAAAAAGTTAAGCTTCCCTTATTATGGTCTATTCTAGCAGTGGCTAGAAAAATAATAACCAGAAATTGGAATTCAGATACCCCTTCTTCATTTAATGAATTTAAAAATGTTATGACTGAAGTGTGTCATATGGAATTGATGACAATAAAATCAAGAACTACTAGAAAAACATCGTATTATATTATATGGGATACTTTACAGAACCTGTTAAAAAATCTTAGTTTCAATAGCATGACATTATAGTTTAATCAATTGATTTGATTTGTAGTGGATGTCTTTGTAAATACTTTGGTTATTTTATTGGATGTTATAACTATTTCTATTTTAATTACTTGTATAAAATTGTTATGATATTTATTTTGTATGTTAAAAACAATAAACTTGTTTTTAAAAAAAAAAAGAATTGAGCTAGGATATTCTGTAGTAGTATCAGGCAGATAACTGTGATGTAGCTGCCTGTTACTAAATGATGGTATTACAATAGGTCAGAATGGAGATAGGGTAAAACATAGTACATTCAGGGCACAACATAACCCTGAGACAGATGACAATTACTAAAAGGATTTATTACACCTGGTCAGAATGGAGTTAAGATATTCCAAAGTACTGTCTGGGCACAGCATAGCCATGAGAATGGTGCCTGTTACTAAAGAGTGGTATTTCCAATGGTACCAGAACACTACATTATAATACCAGGGAGTAGTGTTGAATAGCTGTAACTCACATGCTGTACAGATTATGAATGTTATTATAAATGAGGATACTGCATGCTAATCTCAAGGAGTAGAGTAGGAAAGTTGTGAATCAGATTATCTTATACTCATTAGTACATATCTACTTGTCAAATTAGATTCTGAGACTGCAGTCTACCATTACATGGTCACATAGCTGTGTAGTAGATGCTGTTCCCACATCACTGGCAAGGCTGTATATTAGAAAGCTGCCAGAAAGTGCTATATTCTGCCATCAGGAAGTGACATACCCTTGAACAGCTGTTCTACCCCTTTATTCATGCCAGTACCCTAGGTTAGAATTATATCCCTCTGTTACAGTGTCACATGTTACCAATATAGAGTAGCACAGCTGTTTTGTACTCCCTCATGAATATATTATCTTAAGCCTAAGTGATGCTGAAGGACTTCATGTTAGTATCATATAGAAGCTTGCTCCTTGGTCAACTAATGCTATTGCAACAGATCATAATAGTTCCTAAACATTACTTAGATATTGCCATGAGAGAGGAGAAACTAATGCTTTGTCCTTCATGTGCATCTCATCTGTAGGTTACAGTAAATCTAAATATTCTCAGAGTTGTGGCAAACCTGTCAGATGTTGTGATCCTTCTTAAAATAAAGAATTGTGAACACCTGTGTGATACTAAATGACTTCATGCTACACATTAAGCACACACAAGTGCCAGCTGTTGGCTAGAGGCTTTGCTCCTCTGCCAATTAATGTGATTCCATTTGATCATAATCCAGAAATGGATGTTTTGTCTGTCATTTCTGTCAGGTCTATAATTTACAATGACCTCACATCACTGCTTCCTACCAGGAAGGAGTAACAGAGCATTTGTTGTGGTATGGTACACAGTCCTCTGTGGTATTTTTGTGCCACAGCAGTGCATACTGATGTAAATCTGTGGCACAGCTGTCAGACAGATGTTCTACTTCTGAACAATGACAACACTGTAGGTTAAATAGTGCCAGAACACTGCATTCTGCCTTTTTGAAGCAGTACAGATGTCACATGGTTTAGCACTCACTAATGTTCCAAGTTAGAAGAAGCCAGACCTCCAGATGCTTCCATAAAAAATGAACAAACTAATCACAAATATGTTGGGTAACTGTGTTAATAACACTGCTGTGACAGTTCTGGGATGCTAAGACTTCAGCTTGACAGAAGATCACAAGAAAACTTGCAAAGTGAGACTTTCTGATAGCTAAAAATACAGTTGCATAGCTACAAAGTAAAGTGATACCGGGTACATAGCTACTACTAAAAAGAACACTAAAACAGTTATATAAAGAATTAAAGTAAGAAAAACTTCAAATGGCACCATCCTGACAAGTATGGTGATAATTAACAAGTATACACACTTAGGTGCCATATGGGAAGACGTGCATCATCCAATCTCATACCTTTCAACTCCCCAGATTTTCACTGAATGTCCCGATTTTTGCCTCATATTTTTTGGCCTGTTACCCCAAAAATTGTGGTTTTCAGGCAAATCACTGACAGATCATTGAAGAATGAAATCAGAAAATAATGACAGAAATCTGAGTTTTGAACTTTATATCCTTTACAGAATTCATGATAATACAAAACCTGTTACTCTATCACCTTTCTAAGTTGTAACAGCAATATTTAAAAACTGTCCCAATTTTTCAGCCCCCCCCCATTATTTATGGCTTTATCCAGAGTTCTTGCTGTAAAAGGTTGAGAGGTATGCTTAGGTTTGCTCTCAAAACCTTACTATATTACAAGAAGTTAGCAGTGATAGAAACATTACTTTGTAACAATTTGTCATGGTCTATAATTTAGACTTGAAACGTTGTGTTACTGGTGCTTTACACTTTCACTCTCATGTTTAATCATTTTTCCTCACATTTTGCCCACTTGTTACACATTGTGTTACAGTTTGGTAAAGAAATATTTTATGAGGTGTTTTGCTAACACATGAGCTGATCAAACTTGTGATACTGAATGCTACACTGACTAATTTGTTCATAGTATCAGCAGTGTAAGTATAGTGGTAAAAGCATATTATCTGAATGTGGCTGTGATCTATAGACCCTTATGATTACTGCAGACAACAGAGGTTGAAAATGATGTGATTTATCTACACTACTTGCATTACAAGTCCTTACAGTATGTACCTTGCCTACTGCAGTATAATTACATAAGGATAGTCAGTTTCACTGCAGCACTTTTCCCATTTCTTTTGTTGTCAAGATAGTGCAGTGCCATTAGCATGAGTAATCAGGGGTTACTTGCTAAAGGAGATATTGATCACAGCAAAAACAAGGTCATGGAGCAGCCAGGGGGAGTTTTATTTAGTTATGTAGCACTGACCACAACTATACCATGGATAATGTATTTAGTTAAACAGCAGTGACCACAAAGGTAACACAGACAGTCTATTTAGTTAATTAGCACTGACCACAAAGATACCACAGACATTTTATTTAGTTAAATAGACTTTAGCTGTTTAAAGTTACTGCCCGCAGTTGTTTGCCAATTTTTTTCCGGTCACTCAATAATAAGAAACAGAACTGACAATATATTTAACCCTGTGCTGTGTTGTTGCCATCTTAATATTCTTTTATTACCACCACTGACCTGTTGAGGTCATTACTGTTTAAAAAAGATGGAAAGTGTGGTAATTTTATGAGTGCCAGATATTCTCTAGGAATTATTCCTTATATATTTATAATGAAGAGTCAACAATTGTTGCTCTTTTTTGGCGTGTCACAGTTACATCAACAACCAGGTTCATCTATTTAGGAATGCACAGATAACATCTTTCAAAGATGGCCGCCATTCTATAGACACTGCAGTTCTACAGCTCTCCAGATACCAGAATTAAAAATCAACCCTGTGGATATACTATAAGATTTAATACACTAATTGGCAGAAATAACTAAGTTACTAAAAGTAAACTTCGCTTTTGAGGAGAAAG